>NC_079147.1:151613875-151913875 GCF_945859685.1 Eupeodes corollae
GAACAAACAGCATGTGTTCTCAGTCTTAGAAGAAGACATTATTGCTTTGCTGGACTTAAACACCCAGGTCTGTGGTCTCAAAGTAAGGAAATTTAGAACAGCAGATGCTTTTCCAACCAGAGAACCTTTAAAAGAAAAAATCGAACAAATACCTCAAAATTTTTCACTAGAAGCCTGTTAACTATTTGAGGAATCTGAAATTTTACTGTCAGGAGAAATAAATGAACAACCGGAATAAGGAGAATTCGACAAAGAAATGGAAGAGCATGCACAAAAGACACCAACTCGCCACACTAGAACTTCCGCGGCAACATTAAAAAAAATGTTGGAGCTCCAAGTGAACCAACAAAAGATGTACCAAGAAAAATCGTTACATCTCCTAGAAGAGCAGAATAAGTTATTGGAAAGAAAAAATAAAGAACTTAAATTGCAAACGGAAGAGATGAAAAAATTCGAAGACTGAAGGAACAAAAACTAAAGATTTTAAAAAGAAAAAACGATTTTATGGAAAACGAAAGCAAGGAAAACACAAAACTAAAACTAAGAGAGTTGGAAATAAAAAAAAAGAAACTCGACTTGAAAGAGTTTGAACTCAAAATGAAAACATAGAAGACATACATATCTTCGAAATAACTGAACGAAGTTAACCTGAAATATTAAGTTCCTGTGAAATGAAGTGCTATTTTTTTTAAACGTTTAGATATATGTAAGTTATTATTTATGATGCGTAATGAAGAGATATTTTTGTATAGGTATAGATACATAATTATTTATGACAAATTATGTTTTGAAAACTAAAAAGATGCGAATGGAATCAATATAATATGTACATAAGTATTTATTTATTTATAAAATAATAATAAAAACAAAACATTTAATACTATTTAAAAAGAATCTTTTATACTATCTCGTATTTGCTTTGCAATGTTGCCAGCATTTTGAGGATCTGCAATTACGACATCATCATCACTATCTTCAGGAGCTAAAAGCTGATGGTCAAAATCTACTTTGCACTTAATACATACATTGTGTAACATTGCACACACATTTGTAATCAATGCTGCCTTTTCCGGCCGGTAAAAAACCTTCCTTTCAGAACTCCAAAACATCTTTCTATTGTGCCTCTACATTTTGAAAGAACCGTGTTGAATTTAGCTTCACGACTGTTGGGTAGAGATAATTTGTAGGGAATCATCAACCATGGTTCAAGGATACAACCGGCATCACCTTTAATTGAATGTTGCATCTAGTTAACTTCCCATAGGAAGTTATTGTAATGGGTCCGATTTGTCAAATTGAAAATTTTGACATTTCTCGACGTTTCAAGGTCCCTAGAGTCGAAATAAAAGATTTTTAGAAAGATGTCTGTGCGTGCGTGTGTACGTACGTTTGTACGTCCGTACGTCCGTACGTCCGTACGTTCGCGACGTTTTTTTCGTCGTCCATAGCTCAAGAACCAGAAGAGATATCGACTTCAAATAAATTTTGTTGTACAGATAATAAGGCAGAAAGATGCAGAAAGGGCTCTCAAGAAAATTGCGTGGGTGGTTTTTTTACCATAGCAGTTTGAAAAAAAGGTGAAAATTTTGGTTAACCTTAAATATCTTACGAACCAAAAACGCTAGAGACTTGAATTAAATTTTATATAATATATTGTAACGTGATACCAAACAGGTATATTTTTTGAAAAAAATCAATATAACGGTTTTTTTTATAAATCAATAAAACTGAAAAAAAAATTTGTCACCTCCAAAATTTAACGACTGAAATATGATTTCATTTCTAAAACAATTTTGTGCAACGAAGAATAATGTTTTTGATATCTGATAAAATTTTGAGAAAAATCTAATTGACAGTTTGTTTTACAAAAAATAAAAACCTAAAAAAAAATGTATAAAAGTTGGTAAAAATTGATTTTCGACTCAAATATCTTTTCAAAACTTTGAGATAATAGGTTCTAACTAATTTTTTTTACAAGAAATATTGTTTTCAACATTAGGACAAATTTTGAGAAAAATCGAATTGACAGTTTTTTTACAAAAAATAAAAACCTGCAAAAAAATGTATAAAAGTTGGTATAAATTGATTTTCGACTCAAATATCTCTTCAAAAATTTTAAATATTGGCTTTAATTTACTTTTATCTTTCAAAAAATCTTGTTGTCAACATGCAGTTAAAGTTTGAAAAAAATCGAACTGACAGTTTTCTTACAAAAAATAAAAACCTAAAAAAAAAATTATAAAAGTTGGTAAAAATTGATTTTCGACTCAAATATCTTTTCAAAACTTTGAGATATTGGCTTTAATTTACTTTTATCTTTCAAAAAATCTTGTTGTGAACATGCAGTTTAAGTTTGAAAAATATCAAATTGACAGTTTTTTTACAAAAAATAAAAACCTAAAAAAAATGTACAAAAGTTGGTAAAAATTGATTTTCGACTCAAATATCTTTTCAAAAATTGTAGATATTGGCTTTTAACTACTTTTATCTTTCAAAAAATATTGTTGCCAACATTCAGTAAAATTTTGGAAAAAATCGAATTGACAGTTTTTTTTACAAAAAATTAAAAACCGAAAAGAAATTCACAAAAATTGGTAAAAATTGAATATCGATTCAAATGTCTTTTCAAAATCTTGAAAGTTAGACTTCAAACTTATTTTATCTTATAAGAAATATTGTTTTTAACATTAGGACAAATTTTGAGAAAAATCGAACTGACAGTTTTTTTACTAAAAATAAAAACCTTAAAAAAAATTTATAAAAGTTGGTAAAAATTAATTTTCGACTCAAATAACTTTTCAAAACTTTGAGATATTGGCTTTACTTTACTTTCATCTTTCAAAACACTTTGTTGTCAACATTCAGTAAAATTTTGAACAAAATCGAATTGACAGTTTTTTTCACAAAAAATTAACAAAAGTTGGTAAAAATTGATTTTCGACTTAAATATCTTTTCAAAAATTGTAGATATTGGCTTTAACTACTTTTATCTTTCAAAAAATATTGTTGTTAACATTTAGTAAAATTTTGAAAAAATTCGAATTGATAGTTTTTGTAATATACGAGTACATATAAACAAACTTTGAAGCAAGACAAATCGACAGACGGGATGGGAAGTTATCAGTGTGGGTCGCATCCCAGCCTCTTTTTTAAGTATTGGGGTAGGTACTTGTGAATAAGCATATAAGGAATAAGCATACCAAGAATTTTGTTGCTATCTCCTTCCTTGAACTTTTTTTCCATAAAAGCTCTTTCGGAACTGATGGTCCATACAGCAGAGTCATGGGAGCTCCCACCATAGCTAGCATTATCGCAAGTAATCCTAAGGGTATGGTCACAAGCCTGTTGTTTTTTTTTTAAATTATAAATGGAAGGTTGTGTAAGACTTTTTAAGCATGCAACCCACCATCATTACGTTCAAGCTATGGTATCCTTTTCTTTTATAGAAATTATGTTCATTCTTTGAAGGACGGACTATGCTTATATGAGTCCCATCGACACACATTATAACACCAGGAAACCCACTTTTTTGGAAGAAATAAGTTTTTGCCTTCAATTTTTCCTCCTCTGTCATTTCAAACGTTATGTGTTTTGGGCAAAGTTTCTTCTCCAGTATGTCCAGAGTTTCACTCAAAACCTTTGATACCGTTGGTTGAGCCATAGCGATTCGGTAGTCCTGCCCAACGCTCTTTTGGTACGAACCTTCCACTAAAAATCGCAATGTAGCGGCAAGCTTGAGTATTGAAGGCAAAGAGGTAGTGTTTTCTCGTTTGAAATCATCTTTGATTTCTTCAAAAACGTACACAAATGCTTCTCGCGATAGTCGAAACAATTTTATAAACATTATTGAACAAAAATCATTAAAAAAATTCAATTTGGAAAAAGATAATTAAATACACACTCTTTGGGGGAACATCAAGAGGCGAAGACCCACTTCTAAATAGTTTTCTTTGAATATTTAAATAATTAGCTTCTTTTCTTGCTTCTTCTCTTTCTGCATTTAAAAAAACACTTATGGAGTCCATTGAAAACTAGTTGAAACCAACAATAATATTAAAATATAACTACAAACATTAAGATACTTTTTTCAGAGAAAAACAATTAGTTTTGGTGGAAGGAAATGTCATATTTTTGGAAAGAGCTGACAAATAAATGGAAAATTGGAAAATATCATGGAAATGGATTGGAAATATTTGACATTCAAGCTGGAAAAATGGAAGGATCGCTTTCATCCATGTTCGCTTTTAAAATTAACTCAAAGCGAAGACGGTCGAAATTGAATTTTCGCTTTCAATTCGATCCGCCGCGCTTTCTGTAATCGGCCCTCATGAAGTTATTAGAAAAAAATAGATATGGAAGCCCGATGCTGGACAGGTAGTGCCTGGTGCCGTATCAAGTCTAGATCAAGAAAATGGTTGTCCTGGAACCAATTGGCCAGAAGAAAGCCATTCTGGTTTTGTAGTCGAGTCCCCCCAAAGAGGGTGACGGGAGTTAAAATCACCACCTATTATGATGTGATCAAATGGATTTAGGGAGTTCCTATATTATAATGCGCCGAGGGAAGGGAAGAACCAGCATTACATGGGACTTAAATTGAGTGCTAATGAGGTGTTTGAGGAGTTTGAAGGAATTATGGTTATGGTAGTTGAAATCATGCTAATGGTGTAAAATTTATGGGAGAAACGAATAGTTTTATTGAGTAGAATTCCTGTTACTCGACCATCATTATTTCTTATTATATTGTATTTGTTATTAAAAGGCCACTTACCATAGTTTTTTTAAGACAAGTTTCTTGAAATAAAAGCGCTGTAGGAGAGGTCTCTTTTAACAAAAAGTCAATTTCTAATGTTTTTCTTCTAGATTAGGAATTTATATTGGAGGCAATGAGGTTGAAAATCATGGTAAAATGGGGGAGAGGGAGGCGATAAAACACAGGTAACCACCTGGTTTCTAAGATTTATCCATTTTCTTGTAGTTTGCCCAAAAGCCTCAATTGTTGCACCGCTTTAAGTTTTTTAAATAACAAATACCGTGTCAAAAAATCAAACAACTTTTTCGAAAATTTTACAATTTTATTTTCTAGAACAAAGTAACTAAGCATAGAACATTTTTAAAGACAAACAAACTTACAAATTGGTATAAATACAATGATGAACAAAAATAAAAAACTATTTAAAAATTCAATGCTAAACACTCCTTCAAAATATTTGAAAACAGAATGAAAATTATTTTTGAAAATTTCGAAAAAAAATTGTAATAAAAAAAGTCAAAGAAGAACGATTAGATATAACTGAAATAACAAGTAGTTTTTTTAACAAGTGGACAATTAAATTTACGATTTAAAAACTAATAAGCAAAAGATTATAAAACTAATGAAACATGATAAAAAAATATGGCTTGGCGACAGCCTCTAATTTTAGAAATGAGGTTAGATATTGGTAAACCAAAAAAGTGCAATTCCGTTGGGGCATCCCTTGAAGTTCGCCGGGTGTCCCGCCGACTTACAATTATATCATGAAGCGATTGATGTTTTCGTTTATAGAACAAGTTTGCACTGACCGGGCTCATACAGTACGCTTACACATGGCCGTACCTTTGACAACGGTAGCATTGTTTCGTGTCCGAATTTTTGACAGAATCCCATTCGATTCTGTGTCTAAGTAAGGAATTTTTTTTTGATTTTTAATAAACTATCCCTGTCCCCTAGAACATAGAAGAAGAGCTCAAGTGAAATATCGTTCTGCTTAGACCATTGGTCTCAAATTTCTTGACAGTCAACCTCAACGAAGAGTCCAGTTTATTAAATTCTTTCTGATTTTCTTCAGATGAAAAATCATTTGAAATGCCTTCCAAAATGGCATTATATTTCTTCAGTTTTTTAGGTGTAAAGGATTCTACTAAAAAGAGGCTATGCAGCTCAACACTCCTAACTATAATTTTAAGTTAGTTTTGTATGAAACTCCCATCTTGAAGATGGGTGGGCACCATACTTCTGATCTTGAGGGAGTTAGGTTCGAGTCTACGGCAGTTGATGTTCTTATTGATGCGTTGTGGTAGTTGATGTTGTTATTAAAGTTGGAGTTAGAGCTGTTGCCTCTGATGATGTTAAAATTGCTGTTGCTTCAGCCCGCAGTGTTAGTGATTTTGTTCGTCGAGTCTTCCTCGTCTTCAATCTCATTGAAAGGTGACTGTGGTTGTGGTTGGTAACAACTTCCCTTGCAACCCTTTTTTTGTCAACAGGGGGTTCATGTTGTCGACTTTTCCTTGCCATTACCACCGTAAACTTTTCCTTGTCACCAGCAAGAAGATTCCTGAGAACTTCAGCACTGCCTAATTCGGCGCTTTTTTTATTAGGAGCGTTTGAATTGTTTGAGTCGTGTCCAATAATTACACAGTTATTAATTGACGCCTGTTGTCTGGCGCCAAGCAAGTTGTTAGCTGCATCTGGATATTTATTGGTGAATTCCATTCTTAGGTAGCGGCAGCGATGATTTTTGGTTTGTCTGCGTCGGATAACATTTTCGATGGTAATTTAATTTTATCCGCAAAAGAACGTTTATCTGGTGGTTCTCTAAGCTCATCAGGAGGACGGAACTCACTTTTCTCCATTGTAAGTAAAAAAGTAAATTAATTTTTAATGTATTCAATAAATTTAGAGAAAAAGAAATTCAGACGTCTGCACTGTTCGGAGAACGAAACGAGAATGACGTCTAAATCTTCCGAGTGTCTTACGTGTAAAATATTATTTGACAGCTGTCATTTTCAGCTGGTCTATCAAAAAAGAAACCCAAAGTTATTCAAGAACTTCTGGAATCTGTGCGTATCTGACAGATGATTTAAAATATACATACATAGATGAATTTGAAGGACCCCGAAAGTTATTTTAATATTTGTATGTTTTTTTCGTAAAAATCTAGTGAATTATTTAAATTCCCATTGAGAGTTTTATTTTACAATATTTTTTGATCTCGAAATCTAAATGCTTGTCTGCTTTTTGTAAACAGCTTAAAGTTGCTTTTCTGTATAGAACAGTTATCAAATTTTGGCTATCCAACTCGTTTAATAATATATCTAAATCCAAAAATAAATTCAATTCGAGATTAAACGCTGGAGCTTTCGTCTGCAGATCCGTTTGGCTTACCGATAATTGCGTCAAAAAGTAATAAACTGTAATTTAATTGGATGAATTGGCGCCTCGTGAATCTGGCATGGATTGGCGTCGACCCAAATTAGGAAATTTTTGCATACATTCATTTAAAAATTGGCTTCATCGCTAAAGACGATTTTAAGACTAAAATATTGATTAACTTTAAACTGCTCTTAAATCCAATTAGCGAACAGACGACGACTTTTGATAATAATTTGATTTGTCTTTTATAGTGACTAATAAAAAAAAGATGTTTTGACAGAAAGTAGAAGAAATAATATGGTCACCACGAGCTGTCCAAATCAACCCGTCCTTACTGGCTGCGTTCAATCTCGTGTTGGATAGGGTATCTTGGATAGGTGGATTTTTTGATACCTTGTTGAACGAGTAGTACCCGTGGCATGATGGTTAGTGCTTTGGACTCAATTGACATTTACACCACACTCTTCAATAATGCATGGAAGACCGCTGTGGTTCATCCTCTCCCGAAAAAGGGAAAGGACAACTCCAACCCGTCAAATCTTCGGTCGATAAGTCTTCTTCTGAGTATCGGCAAAGTTTTCGAAAAGATCATCAATAGGGCTCTGACTAAGTGAGCTGCGGACAACAATATAATTCCAGATAAATAGTTCGGGTTCAAGGCGGGTCATGACACAGTTCAAGCTGCGTCTAAACTCGTTTCTGATATCCAATGGAATAAATCAAAACAACAATGCACAGGTGCAGTTCTGGTTGATTTGGAAAAGGCCTTTGACACCGTATGGTTAGAGGGTCTTTACCTAAAACTGAGCAGGCTTGGCATAAGCAAGCCATTGTTGTATATACTTTATGATATGCTTAACGGTGGAAAGTGGCAATGTAACTTCTACCACAACATTCACAATTAAAAATGGTCTTCAACAGGGAGCGGTGAATTCGCCGATTCTCTTCAGCATTTACACCAGCGATCTAATAGGTAGTCTTACAAAGACAATTGCGTACCCCGACGATCTAATTGCGAACAGAACGGCCCGAAAGGTTGAGGTTATTAGAATTCTCTTGCTGCGTGATTTCGACAAGATTCAGCGATATTGCAACGATTGGAAACTGAAAATAAATGTCCAGCAGTTGGAGACAATTGTGTTCAGAACTCCGTTGGCTAGGGCCACGGAAGATACGTGCAAGAATGGGGGCAAGTTGGTCATCGTTGATCTTCAAGGGCAGCCATTAGAGAGCAAAAGTGTAGTGAAGTACCTTGGTATCTGGTTAGATCAGTATTTATATTTCGACAGACATATAAATGTTGCTCTGACCAGGGCACTTTGAGCCTTCGCTCTGCCGAAACGACTGTGTTTTAGCAGTCGGCTTGACTCCAGAGTGAAGGTAATTTGCTACATGGCCCTCATACGGCCAATGATCGTTTATGGTTGTCCTGTGTGGTTCAACGTTTTTTTTTTCCCAGATGGAGAAGTTTCGGGTGTTCGAGCTGCAGTGTTTACGACGCTGTACCGTCTTATATCGAACGAGGTCCTATACAACGGGGCTCGAATCAACAGAATTGACAATTTCGTGATAAAACTCGTTCGAGGTCACATTGCAAGAGCTATGTCTTCGACCAACAATTTAATTTTCGGGGCGTTCTATCCGAACGAAGAGTATTTTTTGAGTGCACGCTTGAGCGGCTTTATTCCACCAGAGTCATTCCTCTTTTTAGACAAATGCGGTCTGATACAGGATAGATTGGCAGTTCCGTTAATCTATAACGTCAGACGAAGAACCGTGGGTTCCTTCGGTTCAGTAGGGCTGTGTCCGAACGGGACCGAATTGATAGGGTGAAGCAGGAGAACCAGTTTTGGTGGCTTCAATCGGCGCTTGATAGTGGGTAGTCGGGATGGGGTTTCAAGCCTTGGCCGGCTTACATACTTGTTTAATAGTATTAGGGTTTAGTTTTAAGTAGAATAGGCATGGTGGCACAAAAAAATACAAAAAAAATAAAAAAAAAAATAAGAAAAAACATTAAAAAAACATTTAAAAAAAATATAAATAAATAAAAGTAAAAAAAAGACAACAAAATATGAAAAACAAAAATGTTAGATAGTTAAATTTGCTGCTGTGGTTGTTCTAGTTTTAAGTAGTTTAAAGGTAGAATAGGTAATTTAAGTTAGTTTTAAGTTTAATTTGAGGACCTAATTTTAAGTAGTTTTTAAGTAAAAATAATAATGGATATTGATATTAGTTTTTAAAATTTCTATTGAATAAAAAAATAAATAGAATTGAATTAAAGTTTAAACAGATCTTAGGGCCGAAAAGCATTAGTAGTTAGCGTTATAGTTTAACTTAGAGTGTCCGTATGGGACCAGTAAGTTAGTTGTAAGTTATGGTTAATTAGGCTAGTTTTATGAATTTTTGTCTAGCTTTAAGATAGGTTTAAGGTTGAATCAATAAAAGTGAATTTCAATGAAAAAAAAAATGGGGTTAAGACTGTCATGCGAAAGGTCTTGGGTTTGATCAATGCATATGCCACCTAAAGTTTTTTTTCAAGGGTACTGCCTCTTGCGAGGAATTGACAAATTCTCCAAGAGTAATTCTTCTCATGAAAAGTTCTTTCTCAAATTTGCCGTTCGGATTCGGCAACTGTAGGTCCCTTCCACCCCTGACAACAGTACTCGCACACAGTAATGGTTGAGAGTTGTCAATCACTAGACCCTAGTTCTCAAACGCACTGTGGCGCCACCTAATTTATTTATTTGTTGAACGAGTTGGATAGCTGTCAATAAATAAAAACAACATTCAGCTGTTCAGAAAAAGCAGAGAAACATTCAAGCTTCGAAGTCAAAATTGTAAGATAAAACATTTAATGGATAATCAACTGACCTAGCAAATTGACATCTCAGCTGTTTTTGATCAGCTGTTATTTTACACTTAAAACACTTTCAAAAAGGTATCCGAATACCCTATCTATCTGAAATTGAAATCAGTCATTGGGAAACTCTTTTTATACAAATTAATGTACTCCTTAAGTTTTTTTGACAGATTATTCATTCTTCTCTGGTGCTGACTTTTACACCACGTTTTTCTTGTTCTAATACAAATGGTTTGAAACTTTTTACCAAATAAAAATTAATGTTCAACTCAAAACTTCGTTTTTTTTTTGTTTTTGTATTTCATTTTTATCAAAAATTAAGAAAAAATATTTTCAATCAAAACAAAACAAAATCTATTCTACATTCTACGACAAAAGTAAAAGAAAATGTTTTAAGTTAACTGTGGACTTTGAGAACGACTGGTTTTTCTTCACTACGCACTCTCAATTATTCAAACTGTAACCAACTTCACATCTATTATTGCCGGGCGTCTAATACCAAATGTCAGCTGCTGTCACTAACACATGTCGAATAAACCAACTGGATTCGCGAATTAATTTTTCACAAAATTGTTTTGTTATTTATTTTTTAAAACCTTTTGCAAATTCCTTTAAATTAAATTGAAACTAAATTAAATAAATGAACAAATGATGTGTTGAAATATTCCTTTTCTTTTGGAACACACTTTATGTGTTCCTAATCGATGGAATGTTGTTATATTTGAGTTTAAGTTTTAAGTGAAACAAAAAGAAAAGAAAGAAAAAGAATCCAAAAGTGTGTGAAATTGAAATCAGTTCTAATTTATTTAATAAATGAAATAGAATTTAAATAATTTGTGAAACAAAAATGGAGTCGAATAGTAAATCGAATCCAAGTGAAACTCCAAAACAAAACAAAAAGAATCCATCGCCGCAAAAAAAGAAGAAAAAGAAGAGTCCATCAAAAGCATCACAAACGAAACCATCATCATCGACACCTTCGTCGTCGTCGTCCAGCAAAAATACATCCAATTCCAATCAATCAGCAGGTCGACATTCTGACCACAATGACAGGCGGTAAGTTTTATATTCAATTTTTTAAAGATTAACTAAATTCCTTGCTAACTTTGCCGCCAAATAAACGCCTTGAATCAATTTGACTACGAAACAAGGAGAAATGGCTTGAGAACTACTTCCTAAAAGGCAGCATGTACAGTACATTGGACGTTTCTTCACATCTAAACTCCAATGGCATTTTTAAGATTCAACTTATTGTCTGAGCATGGTTTCTTTAAATCTTAGTTTCACGGTGCAAGGCAATTTTTTGGTTATAAAAATTAAAACCGAAGTCATCTTTTACAGTATGTGGCTTGATGATACTTTTTGCAGAACAATTTGGTGTTTTAAATTGGCACCAATTATCCTTAAGTTCATATAAATTGTCAATTCTTAAATTTACTTTACATATGTTGACATTAGACAAACCTAAATTCCTTCGTATACCATTTACACATTTTATTGAAAAATAGTCTTAAATGTATAATTCTTAAAGTTAGCTAGCTAACAACCTTATTACGTCTTTGGGTAAGTTTATTCAGTTGTTCATCTCTTAACCATTATTAATATAGCTCGTATAGGTATCCTCAAATGCGCCTCGCACGAACAAATTTCTACAAATGAGTTTACTGTTTGAAACATTTCGTTTTGTTTGATTACATATAGATTATTAAGATTCATTAAAATTAGTTAAACAATAGATTACAATAGAAAATTTAAGTTTATAAGAATATGTGCTTTTAAGAAAAAGAAATATTTCAAATAAATTATTAACTTGAGATTAAGGCATCCAACAATGGTGATTATAAAGTTATTGTGCCATCTTCATAAGAGATGTTTCACAGTTATATGCTGTTATAGAGTTTGTTGAGTCCAGAGATTTGATAGCGACCTGACTGTCTGAAAAAATGCAGATATTAGATGTTAATATAACGTTTTCTTTAAGCAAGGACAGACTTCTTTTGTCGCCAAAAGTTCCACCTGGAACATGCTATAATGAATGTTAAGGCAAAATGAGAGACTTAATTTCAGTCGTTCGGAGTATAAACCTCCACCAAACCATTATCCAAAAAGTTATTCAAGCAAGAGTTATTCTGATTCCTCTATAGTTGGTGCAGTATTGAGGGTCTCCTTTTTTCAATATCGGGCAAACAATACTGAGGTTCCATTCATCGGGCAAGCTTTCTTCCGACCATATTTTATAAATAAGTTGCTTTAAAGAGCTCGACATTCAAGCCATCCGCTCCAGCGGCTTAATTAGACTCCAGCTTAGATCAATCTTTATTTCGTCTAAGTCGGGAGGACGGGATTGTTGGCTTTCGTCGTCTATGTTGAATGAAACATTCTGCCAGACAGCGGAATTCAGTTCGTCGTCGCCGTTATACAGTGTGTAGAAGTGGTCCTTCCATATCCTCAGCATTGACTGCGGTTCCACTATGAAGTTTCCACTTTCGTCTTTGCAGCCTTCGGTTCTAGGTTTATGTACCTGTGAATTTCGTTTCACCTGTTCATAAAACTTTCGAACCTCATTCCTGCTTTTAAACCTCTCAACATCTTCGACCGCACGCTTCTCATGCCCTCTCTTTTTCCTTCTGAGAAGTCGGCGTTCCTCTCGCCTCTTCTGCTCATAGAGCTCATGAGCAGCTCTGGTCCTTTTATGGAGCACCGCTTTGCGTGCTTGTTGTTTGGCTGCATTTGCCTGCCGACATTCCTCATCAAACCAGGGGTTCCTTGTTGGTGGTTGTTTGAAACCCAGCACAGCAGGGGCGGCTTCTCTGATTGCATCTTGGCAATGTTGCCACTGGTTTTCGATACATTGTCTTGGCGGCGGAGAACTTTGAGAAAGAGTACTTGTAACTCGGTTGGAAAAGGATTTAGCGATCTGTGGCGATTGTAGCCGTTCGACGAGCCTTGGCTACAACAAGGTAGTGGTCCGAGTCGATGATAGCTCCTCGGAACGTTCGAACATCCCTGATGCTGGAAGCGTGTCTGGTGTCGGTCGCAATATGGTCAATCTGATTGACGGTAGATTGATCTGGATCCAAGTTCCTTTGTGGATGTTGAGCTGTTGCTCCGCAGCAAAATCTATGAGCCTGAATTCGTTGTCGGAAGTGTTGTCGTGCAGGCTGTTCTTCCCGATTATTTCACCAAAGATGTCTTCCCTTCCTTGCTTGGCATTAAAATCGCCCAAGACAATTTTAATATCGTAGCTAGGACACTGCTCATATGTTTTGTCTAACAGCTCGAAGAACATATCTTTGGTGTTGTCGTCTTTCTCTTCTGTGGAGGCGTGCGCGCATATCAGGCTAATGTTGCCGAATTTAGCCTTGATGCGTATGGTCATGAGGCGCTCATTTATGCACTTATAGCTCAAGACTTCTTGCCTAAGTCTGGCTCCAATGACAAAGCCTCATCCAAATATGCGCTGTTGGTTTTCGTGGTAGCAGTCACTATTGTAAATATAGCAGTTTTTCAACTTCTTTTTGCCCGGCCCATCCCATCGTATTTCCTGGATGATGGTGATATCTGCTTTACAGCGAAGTCACACCGACGACGGCACAAAGCCCAACTTCGAGGGCCAGATCCTTGGTATAACTCCAAGAATGGGGAGCCGGATAAAACCGCTCCTTATAACCCTGGGCTCCGAATAAGTCAAAGAAGCCCTATAAGGTGTTCACTAAGTAGTTCAGACTTACTGGAACTGTAGACGCCACCGTTGATTTTATCTCGAGAATTCGTCTGCTGCCGCCTGGATAAGGAGAGGTGCCTTAGTGGAAACACCTTTCCCCCCCTCTCTCGTTTGCTGCCCCCAACATCTTTCCACTGGGTTGGAACCCAATCTCCAGTTGAGGACTAGGCACCTGATGTTCACCGCGGGGAGGTGAGAGAAGGAGTTGATAGAGAGAGGTGAGTTTTGAGAAAAAACTGTGGACGCTTGTGTCCTCTTAAATGCACATGTCTACCATTTGAACATCCGACTACCGTTCTTTTCTAGCTGCAGATGTTTCAACTCACATTTTCAATTTAAGCATATAAAAAGGTATCTCTCCTGATTTTTTGAAAACTGCAGTCTCTTTACATAAAAAGGCGATGCTACGAATTTAAATAATTATCGACCTTTATCTCTTATATCAGTCTTTTCTAAAGTTTTCGAAAAGGGGATCAAGTCTAGGATGCTGTCTTTTCTAGACATTTTTTCAGTGACTCACAGTTTGATTATAGAAGTGGTAGATCTACTGAAGACGCTTTGTTAAAGTTATGCAGTGAAATTTATAAAAGTCTTAATGAATCTGTTATACCAGCTACACTATTTATAGACATTATCAAAGCTTTTGACATGGTTGAAAATGATATTTTGCTCATGAAATTTTATAATGCTGGATTTAGAGGTTATATACATCGTATCTGCATAATCGTAGTCAAAGAGTTAAAATTAAAAATATCTTAAGTGCTAAAAACTTCATTAACGTTGGTGTACCACAAGGCTCTGTATTAGGGCCAGTTTTGTTTTTGATTTTTGTTAATTCAATTTTCTTGCAACCTTTGAAGAGCACAATAACAGCGTTTGCCGGTGGCACTGCTTTGACGTACAACATTAAATGTTACTTCAACCTTTATTCGGACGTAAACCACGATTTAGAACTGCGTAATTGGTTTAATCTTCATAAACTGGTCATTAGTGAAAAAACGAAGTTCATGATCTATAATATTGTGGGGTAAATCTGTAGTGATATGCCTTTAAAATATCATTGCGAATTCTAATTGCGAAAGATTCCGTTTGATGCATTCATGTTTTTTTGATCAAAATTTTATAGCTCTAATCTGTGTTGCGCCACGGATTGTTTTTCAATTGAGCGAGTCGACAGTTTTAAGTATTTGGGTGTAACTTTAGACTATAGGTTTAGTTGGAAAGAATTTTTTAACTTATGTTATTAGACAGATTTTTCTACTCAGCCAATAATGTGGTTTGTTAGTTTAAAAGTTAGTTTACAACGGTCTTTTTCAATCTAAGTTGCAGTACGCATAACTTGTTGGGGTGGAACACATTTTAATAAATTAGAACCTTTACTTATAAAACAAAAACATGCAATTCGCATTCTGTATAAGGTTAATCGTCTAACTACTAGCTTTGGGTTTTTTAAAAATCTGGAACTGCTACCATTAAGGCATTTGTATTTCTACAAGGTTTTAAAAGTTTTTTTTTTTGAAAATTCCGAGGATCTACGAAAAGTGTAATTTACGCGTGAACTCCAGTTATCTTGTCAAAGTGCCCACAATCAAGAAAGCACATTTTTCACTCTTTTAAAATGTTACTGCATCCGTATTTTTAATAAATTACCTACTAGTCTTAGAAGTGAGCGAGTTAACTCAGTATATCTGAAAAATATTAAACATTGGCTTATTAGCAATGTTTATGTTGCTGAAAATTTGATAATTCCCTTACTTAAAATTTTTGAAATTATTGCTCTTATTTTTTTAAATTATTTTTTTTTCCTTCATATTAAATTCATTTATTTAAGATTTGTTTTTCCAACTTTTAATTTAATTTAAATTCTTATATCTTTATCGCATATAGTACTTTCGCTTCTTGTCTTCGGCTAACAGATTGTACTTAACTATTTCATTCTTGAAAATAATTTTATGGATTGAAGTTTATATAGTTTTAAGTATTTTTCAAATGAAATAAAGAAAAAAAAAAGTTTTGAAACTGACTACAGAGAAATTTTGTTTTCATCCAAACTGTTTGCCGCTTCACTATGCAAAAGGCTTGTTGAATAGGTCAAGGACAAAAAGGGGATTGAATCAACTAAAATTTTGTGCTCCACCGATCTAATTTTCCGATATTGTGTGACCTGGTAGACGGCCTTAGGCCAAACCAATTTATGAGAATTGTCCTGGATTTTCGTGTAAGCAATTGTCGTAACATTTTTAATGACAAGTTTTGCTACAAAGAAAATTTTTCACATCAAAATTTTCAAGCAAATGCATGGAAACGCTGATTAATTATCAGCTCAAGAAATATCTTGAAGATCAAAAGCTTCTTAATGACCGTCAGTACGGCTTTCGAAGCGATAGGTCCACTGGTTATCTCATGGTTCATCTCACCGAACAGTGGAACAAAACTTTACATCGTTTTGGTGAAAGTAAGATTATTGCACTTGATATTTCAAAAGCATTTTATAGGATTTGGCATCAAATTGTCTCTCTCTCTCTAAAATGCTTGTTTTCGCTTTTCATGAATCCTTGCTTAATTGGATTAGTAATTACATTTTCGATAGTTCAATACAAGTAGTATTGAAGGGGTTCAAGTCTGAAAACCACAAAATAAATGCTGGTTTGCCCCAGGGCTCTGTTCTATCTCCAAAACTCTTTCTCATTTTTATTTATGATCTCCTGTCTGCAACTTCTAATAAAATACATTGTTTCGCTGACGATAGTACTCTTAGCTTTTCATATTCGTTTCCAGGCTCACAACCCTCCTCTTCGGATGTGGAACTGCTGCGAAATTTAATGCTTCGAAAACCCAATGCTGTCTTGTATAGTTAAAGCGAGATATACCCTCCTTGCCACTATCTATGAGTGGCACTTGCATCAATGAAACGGAAAATCTCGACATCCTTAAAATGTGCATCAGCAATTACCTTTTGTGGAGCGATCACATACACGATGTTGTCAAAAATGCTGCAAGGCGTTTTGGTTTCCTTAGGTTAGGTTAGGTTATAGTGGCTGTCCAAGATGGAAACAGACACACTTAGGCCAGTTTAATGGCCCATTGTGATATCACATGAATCTTGGGGCTTCCTCCTAAGATCAATGGAACAAGCTTGATTCCCTTACGAAACGTGAGAGGCTGATTATACCGATATGATTTAGATCGTTTAATCCGTTAAAGAAGAATTCTCCTAGGTAACTCTTGCGTTTTCGAGCTAGGGCAGGGCATGTGCAGAGAAGATGAAGAACTGTTTCTTCCTCTTCCTCGTCCATACAGCTTCTGCAAAAGTCATTTGAGAATACGCCTAGTCTCGTGGCTCGTTGTTCCACCTGGTCACTACCCTCCTCATAGCGTCTTGCATTAACATTAGTTTCCAAGTAGCGATTGGTATACCAGTACTTGCTAAACGTGGTAGGATGGTCTGTACTGTACCGTTCCTGGCGAGTTCATCTGCCTCACAGTTACCTGGAATGTCTCTATGGCCCGGCACCAGGCAAAGGTGAATATTAAACTGTATGAAGCCCAGTCAGTTTTCCGATAGTTTCGAAAAGTCAATGGACTCGGGTTATCATCCATATTTATATTGAACTGGACATATTAATGATCAGAGAACGAGTGCTCTTTGGATACTTTCCAGTCCAAGATCATATGGTGTATACTATCTGAGACAAGAGTTATGTCTAAGACTTCTTGTCGAGTTTAAGTTATGAAGGTTGGTTCATTTCCAACATTACTTACTAAGAGGTTAGTACCAAGAATATAATCAAAAAGAGACTCACCTCTGTCGTTGATATTCGTACTGCCCCATACAGTATGATGAGCGTTAGCATCGCTTCCAATAATTAGGCGGATCCTTTGCCTTTCCGCTTCAGCGACGACTTTCTCCAGGGTTTTTCCAGGGAGAGGGCCAAGGTGGTCATGCCCAGGATACGCCGACACCAGCCAGAAACCTCCTTTGGTTGTTTCCAGCCTAGCTACGGTGGTATCTTTGTCACTGAAACGATGGAGTAAAAATACATTAATCCACTAGTATGCAAGATCTAGGTTCACCTTTATCTGTCACACAAAGTGTGTAGTATCCAGGAATCCTGAGTCCTCGAACAACGGATCCTACAATCCATGGCTCTTGGATCAGGACAATATCTTTCCCGTTACTCGCCAGACGGAGAAGAAGTGAGGCCGAGGCCTTTATGGAGTGTTGGAGATTTATCTGTACTAACTGCAGCATTTTGGCTATAATTAGGCAGATCAACCTCCACCACGGTTTTGTTCTGATCCTCTGAGTCTGAGGATGAACCCAAGAGTTCGTCCTCGCTCAGAAGGATCATGTTAAGGTCGTCCTCAGTCTCCATTAAGGTTGGACTCTCTACGACTTTTGGAGAGGTGGAGAGGACATGGGTGCATCGTCACCATCTGTTAGGAGAGAAGACGACGTCCCAGGTTCACCAACCGCTAGTTCACCTTCGGTTGTTTTTGGAGGCCCGCTTTGCGCGTTAACCTCATCTTTTTTATAAATTCGAATTTTAATGGATTCAAAGCCATAGTTTATGGAGCCCTTGTTTAGGACTAGAGGAGCCAAGGATTCTTTATTGAGTACCACAATGGCGCTCCTATAAAGACCCTTCACTTACTCTAGCTTGGCTATTTTCCAGTTATGTGTCGGAAGGGACGGGTTGCAAACTTTGACCATCTCAAGAATGTCCTCGATACCAGCAGGTTCGATCAGTATCTACATGTGGGCTCTAGGTCTGCTAGGAATGTCTTCCACAGCGACAACCTCGAGCTTCGCACCTGGCCAAACTTCACCTAACCGGCTGACAGCAGGCTTGTATAGGGCACAAGACCTCTGGTTGCCACAAACCATGCATTTGACATAACCTTGATGCCAACCCCCATCGCTTATGGAAGGAAGTGGTCCTGGAAGCTCCCTCAAAATGCTCAAAAAGCCACCCGAGAGCTTAACCTTGACCAACTGCCACCGATCAGCCGATATTGTGCCATCATCATCGCTCCTGTCAATAACCGCGACCACGACTTTGCCCTTCGCGACGTCACTGAAACTGGATTGTTTCCTGATGGGATTGAGGGGGGTGCTGGTGTTGTGCACCCGAGGCCGTTTTGGTGTCAGTGCGGCCCCCTCAAGAGACCTTTCTCTTTTGGACGTAGAGTCCAATCTTGTTGTAGCAAGTATGCTTTTAGCCCATTCGACGCTAGCGGTTTGCTACGGAGTCCTTTCAGCCCCCGATGATACACTAGAGGGCTTAAGATTTTCGCCTTTTAAAAGTTGTGGTAGGGCCATTTTTCACAACCCTTCCACTACTGAAATTAGGTATCGCTACCTTTGTATTCTCGTTGCTACCAACAGCAGAGGAGGGTCCATGGTTAGCCACTACTCCCTTCTCTGTGTTGGCCGCAAGAGATACGGCAGCAGGCTTTGACGCCAATCTACCGCCCGGTCCTGAAGAGATACCGGTCTCAATTGTTTTTTTTATTTTTGTTTTTGTTGTAAGTTTTATTCATTTGGTCCCACGAGATGCGAAGAAAAAAGGTCCATCTGCACAGAGATTCGCATGTACAGATAAGGCTAGTTAATCCGGAGGACGCCAGGTATCCGGATACTCCGTTAGAGACTGGGCTATTTTTGAATTGGGCCCCCAGCCAGGCTGATCATCGGCACGGGTCGTTTTACACCTTACATCCAGCCCAATAATGATGTTGGTTTCCTTAGGCGATGCAAGAACTATTTCACCCCTTCTGATCTGGCTGTTATCTACAAGACTTATATTCGTCTAAAGCTTGCGTATAATTCCCACATATGGCCTGGTGCTCCTTCAACTTACTTAAGCCTCTTGGATAGTATTGAACGTAGAGCATTTAAATTGATAGGTGATAATATCATCATACGTTCATTTACTTCACTTGAACATCGTCGTAAGGTTTCTTGGCTGACCTTTTTTACCATTATTATAATTGTTTATGCTCTATTGAAATAGCCAGCTGCATTCCTCCATCTAGGAATGCGCATCAATATACCCTCGAGTCCAACTTCGGCCCTATTGTGAAACACAGAGATTGGTTCTTTAGCCGTACTACACGAATGTCGATCGCATTGCCACGCTCTATCTTTCCCTATCATTGCAATGTTCAGTAACTTGAAATCAATGTACATCGACACCTCTTATCCAACCCTTGTCTCTTTTCCTAATGCTCACACTGTGTCTTTGGCATATTAAAGGTATCTTAAACCCTTTTAGTGTTAAAGTTTTAATTCTAGCTTGTATATAATAACAATGGCACACTAGGCGAATACGCACTTTTTCAACTTTTTTGTTGCTGATGCTTAGATCACAATACCAAATAAAATGTATGTATAGAAGAGCACAATAAGGTTTATGATAAATAAAACTTTATAAAATAAAAGCTTTTATCCGCGACTTCGTCCGCATTAGATGGATTTTGGGCAGTAGTATAAAAAAACCTGAGCTGTACTTTTTTGTACGTATGTTTGAATTGTGCCGAGATGGGATGAGGCCATACTAAGTGTGATTGTCATAGGTTAGGTTAGGTTAATACATTTTAAGAAGAAGATAGGTTACTGCAGTACATTTTTATATACGACGTTTTTTGTTATTCCTTCCTTGGCCAGAACGTACAGATTTTGTGGGTTTGAGACTCATGAGCACGCTTCATATAATTGTTCATGGGAAAAATAAATAAATAAAAATATGAAATTAAGTAACTATGTGTTAATTAGATAGCAAAACAAGCATGACATATCTTTTAAAAATATCTCTTGAACAGAGTTGAAATATATCAATGGAGTGTAAAACACTATTTCTCACTTTGATGCAACGAGATATGGGTTCATTCCTACTGTAGTTGCTTCTAAAAAGTTCATCACGTAGGTAAAAAACCATACGGAGACTTCTGCAAGGAAAATACAAATTAATACCTTCAAGCAAATAAGAACAATTTATGTGGTTACTTAATATATCTTTTACCATCATTACTGAAAAATGTCTCCTTCTTAACTCAAGCGTTTGCATACCAAAGAGCTGACACCTTACAGGATATGGAGGTCTACCAATACTCTAATTAAGCTTATTAAAAGCATCAAAAGTGAAGGATTTCTGCACTCTTACTATTCTTAAGGAATGAGTGTTATAGTACGGATTTCAAACAACACTACAATACTCAAGATTTGATCTGACAAAGGCTGAGTAAAGGCATTTGAGCGCGTAAGGATCAGTGAATTCCTTTGTGTTCCTTCGTACAAAGCCGAGCATCTTATAAGCTTTATTTACAACAAAATCAATGTGGAAATTAAAAGAAAGTATATGATCTAATATGCCCCTAAGTCTTTTTTTTGAGTAACTTTTTCCAAAATACTGTCATTAATTGAGTAATCAAACAAAATGTATGATTTTCTCCCAAAACACGTAAAACTTTGACACTTAGAGACATTCAGAAAGAGTAAATTTCTATTACACCACAATGCCAATTCATTTAGATCCTCTTGCAATAATAGACAATCATCAACAGATTTAATGGTTTTAAAAATTTTAACATCATCAGCATACAAAAAATAATTAGAAAATTTAAAAGTATCAGGAATATCATTTATAAAAAGTGTAAAAAACAAGGGTCCAATATGACTCCCTTGTGGGACACCTGATGTTACTTTGATAGCTTTAGATTTGAATTTATCCCAGCAACGAAAGCTTATGAACAACAATTTCGTGATTTACCCTATCAAAGACCTTAGCAAAACCTTTTACTACGGAATTACATAAAACAGTGAGATTAGAAGTTGTTGATCTGCCTGACACGAAACCGTGCTGAGTTTCAGCAATTACATTTTTGGTAAAAAAATAATGTTTATCACAAACAATCTTTATTATATAATAATATTTTTGGAATTACAGATAGCTTAAAAATTGGTCTATAGTTATTTGCTTTTTGTCTCGATCCTGCTTTGAAAATTGGAGAGATGAAAGATGTTTTCCATTCATCTATGAATTGACCAGTTCGAAGGGAAATATTAAAAATAAAGCAAAGGGGTATCGCGAGAGATTTTGAATATTTTTTAATGATTTCCTAAGATCTACTACCATCCTGTCCAGCACTTTTATTTTCATTAATATCTCTTAAGGCTTAAGATACTTTCATTATGCTTAAATTGATGCTACCGACATCGACAACATTAGGTGGTGAAAACTGTGGAAGTACATTAGGTGATGCAAGAGAATATACGGACTCAAAATAATCAGCAAAAAGATTGCATATGGTTGACAAATCACTGAAAGTGCTGCCGCAAAACTCCATGAAATTTGGTAATTCAGTTGATTTTTTCTTTCTGTTAATAAATTTCCAAAAATGTTTACAGTCAACCCTGATTTGTGATTCAGCATTTAAGATAAAGTTATTAAATAAAAACTTATTAAGCACATCAAACTCTTTTTGTAAGGTTAAATAAATGGTGATTTTTTAAGAGCTTGAGAACTTTTTTAAAAAAAAAAACGCATAAAATTTGCAAAATCTCATCGATTCTTTATTTGAAACGTTAGATTGGTCCATGACATTTACTTTTTGAAGATAATTTCATTTAAATGTTGACCGCGGCTGCGTCTTAGGTGGTCCATTCGGAAGTCCAATTTTGGGTAACTTTTTCGAGCATTTCGGCCGGAATATCCCGAATTTCTTCGGAAATGTTGTCTTCCAAAGTTGGAATAGTTACTGGCTTATTTGTGTAGACCTTAGACTTGACGTAGCCCTACAAAAAATATTCTAAAGGCGTCAAATCGCATGATCTTGGTGGCCAACTTACCGGTCCATTCCTTGAGATGAATTGTTCTCCGAAGTTTTCCCTCAAAATGGCCATAGAATCGCGAGCTGGGCCGATCCTTGCCTGGCTAGCTCGCCAGCCCGTTCATTTCCCACGATACCGTTATGGCCCGGAACCCAGATCAGGGTGACACCAACGTTAATATTCAGGCTCGCAAGCTCATCGCGACATTGCTGGACCAATTTAGATGAGGATATGGCCGAGCTAATGGTTTTGACAGCTGCCTGACTGTCTGTAAAGATAGCCGCATTTCGGTTTTGGTTTGGGTTTTGTTTAAGTATCTTACATGCCTCCCTTAATGCCAGCAGTTCAGCCTGAAAAACTCTTGCAAAGTCAGGAAGCCTAAAGGATTTGGCTACATTTGGGGACTCAGAAAAGATCCCAGAACCAACTCCGCACTCCATCTTTGAGTCGTCAGTAAAGATGGTTGTGCCGAAACCTATCGACACGATGTCATTCTCCCAATCTTCTCTCGATGGGTAAATAACCTTAAAACCCTTACTAAGGTTCAAAGTAGGAGTGCAGTAGTCAGTGTCCAAGATAATATCTGAGGGAATCAATTTTGTAGTGTTGCTGTGACCATAAGGTTTTGACAACCAGCTATTTGATTCCTTTAGCCTAATAGCGCTGCAGGAAACTATATATTTAATAAAAAGGTCTATTGGTAGAAGATTCAAAATAACGTTTAAGGCGTCCGTTGGGCAAGTACGCATGGCCCCTGTGGTGCCCACGCAAGCTGTTCTCTGAACCTTCTTTAGCTTAGTAATATTATAGGCTTTGCTAAGAGCAGGCCACCACACAATCGGGCGCACTACGGCTGTGTACGTCCATAAAATCATCTTCGACTGAAGTCCCCACTTTTTGCCGAAAGTTTTGCTGCAGGCGTAGAATGCAACACAGGCCTTCTTAACCCGTACTTCAATATTTAGTTTCCAGTTTTAACTAAACTCGAGTCGAGTATAACTCCTAAATATTTTGCACTGGAAGACAATGATAGGATTTGACCGATGAGTCGAGGTAGCTTGAAGGGCGGTACTTTAGTTTTGGTGGTAAAGAGCAACAGTTCAGTTTTACTTAGATAGATAGATAGATAGATCTTTATTGTAACTGAAATTCTTATAATTTAAACCTAGATTGCACAATTTACAGAGATATGGTGTCTTACATTCTACCTTACTACTTTGGTTAACTCCTAGTCCACAACTCGTGGCCCAGTTGCTAACTTTCTTCAAAGCTGACTCCGTGATTTCACTAATCAGAGAAGTGTACTTTCCTGACACCAATAGCACCAAATCATCCGCGTAGGCTACCGGCTTCACTCCACATCTCTCTAATTTAACTAGAATTGTATCCATGACCAGAAGCCATAGAAGAGGCGAAATGACACCACCCTGGGGAGTTCCCCTACTCACGTGTATATCTTGAAGAACGAAAGCTTTTTAATGACTGGCAGTATGGCTACGAAAGCTATAAGCCATAGGTCCACTGGTGATCTCATTGTTTATCTCACCGAACAGTGGAACAAATCTTTACATCGTTTTGGAGAAAGTAAGATTATTGCACTTGATATTTCAAAAGCATTTGATTACCAAGCTCTCTTATCGAAAATGCGTGCTTTTGGTATTGATAAATCTTTCCTTCGTTAGATTAGACATTATCTTTCTAACCGGTTAATACAAGTTGTATTGCATGGTTTGAAGTCTGAAATTCATAAAATAAATGCTGGTGTCCCCCAGGGCTCCGTTTTGTCCCCGACACTCTTTCTTATATTCATAAATGATCTTATGTCTGCCACTTCTAATCCATTAATCTGTTTCGCCGACGACAGTACCCTCAGCTTCTCATACTCGTTTATAGATTCACATCCTTGTCCTTCGGATGTGGAACTTAATTGGCAGAGTATGATAAGCTCATTAAATTCTGATCTTGACAGCATTGTCCAATGGGGAATCAGTGGCACTTGCATCCAAGAAACTAATCAACTGTCAGTACTCGGTATGTGTATCAGAAATCAAATTTTATGGAATGATCATATATTTGATATTGCCAAAAATGCTGCCAGGTGCTTAGGACTTCTCCGAAGGTGCAAGAAATTTGTCACCCCTTCTGATCTGACTGTAATTTACAAAGCCTTCATCCGTCCAAAGCTTGAAAGGGGCAGGTGCCCCTGAAACAAGTTTAAATCCCTTGGATAGAATACAAAAAAGGGCTTTAAATATGATAGGTGATAGAACTATAATCGAAACATTTACATCGCTAGAACACCGCCGCAATGTTTTATGCCTTTCGTTGTTTTATTGATATTTTTACAAACAATGTTCTGTCGAATTAGCCAGTTGCATTCCACCCCTTAAATAATTCAGCCGTAAAACTCGCACTTCTAGGAATGCTCATCAGTTTACCCTTGAGCTCAATTTCGGGCGTACTGTCAAGTATAGAGATTGTTTCTTAAATCGCACATCGAGAATGTGGAATGCTTTGGCCAACTCTGTTTTTCCCTCCCATTTTGATGTTCAGAACTTTAAGACCAATATCCTCTTAAATCCTTCCCTATTTTCCTAATACTCGTACTGTGTTTATATATAAACATAAAAAGGGTACTAATAACCCCTTGAGTGCCTGTAAATTGTAAAACAAAAATCGTTATGATAAAATTGTCCTCACATACGTAGTCTTGTAAACGGTGATTTTTTAAGAGCTTGAGAACTTTAAAAAAAAAAAAAAACACATAAAATTTGCAAAATCTCATCGATTCTTTATTTGAAACGTTAGATTGGTCCATGACATTTACTTTTTGAAGATAATTTCATTTAAATGTTGACCGCGGCTGCGTCTTAGGTGGTCCATTCGGAAAGTCCAATTTTGGGTAACTTTTTCGAGCATTTCGGCCGGAATAGCCCGAATTTCTTCGGAAATGTTGTCTTCCAAAGCTGGAATAGTTGCTGGCTTATTTGTGTAGACTTTAGACTTGACGTAGCCCCACAAAAAATATTCTAAAGGCGTCAAATCGCATGATCTTGGTGGCCAACTTACCGGTCCATTCCTTGAGATGAATTGTTCTCCGAAGTTTTCCCTCAAAATGGCCATAGAATCGCGAGCTGTGTGGCATGTAGCGCCATCTTGTTGAAACCACATGTCAACCAAGTTCAGTTCTTCCATTTTTGGCAACAAAAAGTTTGTTAGCATTGAACGATAGCGATCGCCATTCACCGTAACGTTGCGTCCAACAGCATCTTTGAAAAAATACGGTCCAATGATTCCACCAGCGTACAAACCACACCAAACAGTGCATTTTTCGGGATGCATGGGCAGTTCTTGAACGGCTTCTGGTTGCTCTTCACTTCAAATGCCGCAATTTTGCTTATTTACGTAGCCATTCAACCAGAAATGAGCCTCATCGCTGAACAAAATTTGTCGATAAAAAAGCGGATTTTCTGCCAACTTTTCTAGGGCCCATTCACTGAAAATTCGACGTTGTGGCAGATCGTTCGGCTTCAGTTCTTGCACCAGCTGTATTTTATACGGTTTTACACCAAGATCTTTGCGTAAAATCTTCCATGTGGTCGAATAACACAAACACAATTGCTGCGAACGGCGACGAATCGACATTTCACGGTCTTCAGCAACACTCTCAGAAACAGACGCAATATTCTCTTCTGTACGCACTGTATGCATTCGTGTGGTTGGTTTAATGTCCAATAAAGTAAACTGAGTGCGAAACTTGATCACAATCGCATTAATTGTTTGCTCACTTGGTCGATTATGTAGACCATAAATCGGACGTAAAGCGCGAAACACATTTCGAACCGAACACTGATTTTGGTAATAAAATTCAATAATTTGCAAGCGTTGTTCGTTAGTAAGTCTATTTATGATGAAATGTCAAAGCATACTGAGCATCTTTCTCTTTGACACCATGTCTGAAATCCCGCGTGATCTGTCAAATATTAATGCATGAAAATCCTAACCTCAAAAAAACCCTTTGTATCAGGTGTTGTTTTTGGCTTAAAGCTGGATAGATGAAACCACCTCATTCTACTAATAACATTTTTACTTAGAATACATTGATCTACATTTTTATCTGACTTGGCAACATTGGGCAACAAATGTTTATTTTGCATATTATTATCTATCGATTTATCATCATCATTTTTGTTTTCTCGAAGAATCACTCATTTCAGCGGCAGTAGCAGCAGCATTAACGGGTGTGACGTCATCAGAAAGAGACTTCTTCTCTATCACAAGTATATCGACTCGTCCGTTCCCGTAGATTCTCCACGTAAAAGCCATTAGATTCCCCGGAAAGTAATTTTTCCCATGGGAATGCATTGTTTTCCTGAGGTCAAAAGTAACTCATGTCCTTTCTTAAGTTATTTTTTTATTTATTTTTTTAATAATATTTCGTTAATAATAAAAGGAAAACATGTGGCTATCCGAATTCGATGTCAAATAATTCGTCAACTAGTCATGATCCAAAGATTATTGCAAACATGTTTGCTAATCAATTCAAAGTAGCATTTGAAGAATCAGACTTTAATAATTCCTCTTCTTTTTCTTCTTCTTCTGACAGCTTTACTCATTTAAACGCAATTAATTTTGAAATAAGTGAAGACACAGTTGCTCAACATATTTTAAAACTCGATGAGTGCTTTACTCCAGGCCCCGATGGTGTTCCATCTTATATATTAAAAAAATGTGCTTCTTATTTGTCATATCCGTTATGTGTTCTCTTCAATGCATCCTTAAAAAGTTCAATTTTTCCTGTTATCTGGAAAAGTTCATTTATTATTCCCATACACAAAAAAGGCCCAAAGAATGAAATAATGAACTATAGGCCCATTGCGAAACTATCTGTGATACCTAAACTGTTTGAGTCAATTGTGAGTAATGTTCTTTCTTTTCATTGTAGTTCTCTTATTTGTGATAGCCAGCATGGCTTTGTCAAAAAGAGATCCACTGTAACTAATTTATTTAACTTCGTGTCCTTTTGTCTAGATGTATTTGAAAAACGCGGGCAAGTTGATTGCGTATTTACTGACTTTAGTAAAGCCTTTGACAAGTTATGTCACAATACACTAATTCAAAAATTATACCATCTAGGATTTAACAACAATTTTATAAATTGGATTTCTTCATACTTAAAAAATCGTCGTTATTCTGTTTTGTTTCGTAATGAAAGTTCAATTCAATTTGTTGTCAATTCTGGCGTCCCTCAGGGCAGCCACCTAGGTCCTATTTTATTTGTTTTATTTATTAACGACTTGGTTTCAAACTTAAAAAACTCGTCTGTCCTTATTTATGCTGATGACATTAAGCTTTTCAAAAGTATAAAATCCTCCTCTGACTGTTTATTATTACAAGAAGACTTAACAATATTTAGGGAATGGTGCAATAAAAACCGACTTGTTTTAAATGTTGACAAATGTAAAACTATGAGTTTTACACGTAAAAAAATTCCGTTTTTGTACGACTATATGTTTGATTCTTGTCCGGTATGTAAAGTTTCTATGTTTTCTGACTTAGGTATTATTCTAGATCCCAAATTATCATTTAATGATCATTTAAGTTATATAATTAAGAAAGCCAATAGGGTTCTTGGATTCATTAAAAGATTCGGTCGTGATTTTCGGGATCCTTATGTTCTTAAACTTCTATTTATTTCGTTTGTTAGACCAATTTTAGAATACGGCTGTGTGGTATGGTCACCTTATTACTCAATACATGTTTCAAGAATTGAAGCGATCCAAAAAAGGTTTCTGCGTTTCTGTCTTCGGTCTCTTCCATGGGCAAGGGAAAATCTATTTCCTCCTTATTCTCAAAGACTAGCTTTGATCAGCCTCCCTTCTTTGACTAACCACAGAAAGTATTTACAATTTTGTTTTATTGTTGGGATTATTAATGGTTCGATATCATTACCATCAGTTCTAAGTAAATTAAATTTCAGTTTCAGTCGTGCAAGTTTAAGGCGACAGCAACCTATTATTCAAATATTTAGCAGATCAAACTATGGTGTATGTAGCCCTCTCAATCAGTTAATAACAATTTATAACGAATTTAATTTTTGTTTAGAATCTGTAAATGATAATATAAAATGTAAACAATTTAAACTTATGTTTTTCAACAATATTGTATAATAAATATAAATTATGATATTAGATATTATTAGATTATAAGAATTTTTTTAAATATTGTTAACGTTAGATTTTAACGAATTAAATAAATAAAGTCTTAAACCATCTCCTTACCAAAGTTCATTTAAATCTTTTCAGTAGTTTAGGTGTAAAAGCGATCGGCCCACCTGAATATTCCCGTAAAAATGTAGCCTATTTCCTTTTTCTGGTATCAAAATGTCTCCATTTCATAAAAATTAGTTCAGAAGTTTAGGCGTGATTGAGTAACAGACAGAGTTACTTTCGCATTTATAATATAAGTATAGATTACACATTCGTCACAATTTCTAAAACATCACAACGTAACACCAATAATTTAGTCAAATACATTTAGCCAACAGCTTTCACACTCCCTGGCATTGAGCATCTTGTGTATACCTTAAAAAATAGTTTAATCAAGCGGCTCAATGGTCTAGGGGTATGATTCTCGCTTTGGGTGCGAGAGGTCCCGGGTTCAAATCCCGGTTGAGCCCAATTTTTTGTTTTGTCAAAAATTGTTTTTCGGCTTAAACAAATATACACACCTTTTAAATTTGTACGCAAACATATCACATTCAGACATTAAAACTTTCTAAATTAAATAAAAATAAACACTAGGCAATAAGTTCGGGACTATTAAGACCCATTCCATTGTCTTTTACCTCAAAAGAATAAGATTTTTGCTAACCCTCTGGTTAGAAATCAAATTATCCCTTTTTTTGAAAATTGCTAGGAATTCTCTTTCTTACACCGTCACTTAAAAGCAGCTGTTGCAAGAAATAAAACAAAATAAAATACAAGACTTATATCGATGGAATGGGTGGTAGGGTTTGGTATGGTCTTCACATGCAATCTGATGGTGAAAATGTGTTGTGTTCGTGTTCATAAAAATAAGTTGAAGTTTGGGTTCGTTCGATGAAAGAACTTAAAATCAAATATATTCTTTTTTTTAGCGAGTTGGTGTTTTGCCACTTTTATTACCAATAAAAAGAATAATACGGTATAAGGGTAACACACACTTGTGATGATCCCTAATGCGATATAGATGCCAATGTTTTCGATTCAATAATTTGTATTTTGTTCGGTTATGCCACATTGATTCACTCAGACATTGATTTTTTGAATACCTTTGTTTTTGTGTTTCTTATTTTAATGAAAAAATCGACACGTTTTCTCAATAGACTAGATTCTTTTGGATTCATACAAAAATAAATAAAAATAAGAACCTCATTGGAGATGCGGGGCATCGATCCCCGTACCTCTCACATGCTAAGCGAGCGCTCTACCATCTGAGCTACATCCCCATATAATTTCTGTAAAGTAGCATTTCATTGAATGGACAGTGGTGGACAACATAAAAGAAACAGTACACTAAAGACATTTGTGTTTATTTTTCAGCATGTCGAATTGGGTCTTTTCCTTGGTGATAATGTTATGTACAAGAATTTAGTTTATTATATAGATTTGCCATTATGTTAAATATTTATTTCCGGCAAGTAGCTGCAGTAGCTTAGGCCCATGTTTTTTCCAAAACGTCAATAGTCTTGGGCTTATCCAATGCATACACAAGCAACTTTATATATACCCCAGAGCAATAGTCCTTACTTACTTACTTACTTACTTAAGGTGAAGCTACAGTCCTGTGTGATCTAGGGCCTCAACCAACAAACTTCTCAATTTAGCTCGGTCCCTAGCTAGATGTTTCGCGCTCCAAGTTGGGTGAGGTCACTTTCCACTTGTGCGCCACGAGGTATTCCTCTACTGCGCTGTCCTGTGGGTGTGGATTGGAAACTTTCCGGGCCTGATCATTGGATTCCATGCGCTCTACGTGACCCATCCATCTTAGTCGTTGGACTTTTACCCTTCTAGCTAAGTCTAAGTCGCTGCACAGCCCGTGCAGCTCGTCGTTCCATCTTGTAATCCACTCTCCTTCGATGCATACGGGACCGTAGATCACACGAAAAACCCAAGGTACTGTAATCCGCTTTTGCCATAGTCCATGCTTCTGCACCGTATAGCAGGACGAGGTTGATAAGGGTCAAATATAGCAACACTTTGGTTCCTCGAGAGAGGACTTTACCACTCAATTGCTTTCTTAGCCCAAAGAAACAGCGGTTAGCAAGAGTTATTCTGCGTTTGATCTCAGCGCTGGTGTTGTTTTCTGCGTTTACAGCGGATCCTTGGTAGACGAAGTCCTTGACTACCAGCATGTACTTTGGTTTGCCCTTATTAACCGTTAAACCCATTTTTGCCGCCTCTGCCTCAATACTCACAAAAGCCCCATTGACATCACGCTAAGTTCTTCCGATTATGTCAATGTCATCAGCATATGCTAGTAATTGGACAGAATTTGAAAGATAGTGCCTCTATTGTTGACATGTGAGCTCTGCACTATTCTTTCAAGCACGATGTTAAAAAAATCACATGACAGCGTATCACCTTGTCTGAAACCTCTTTTGACACCGAAACGTTCTGTTAAGTTGTTTGCAACCTTTATGGAGCAGCAAAAGATGGTGGGTGTCGATTTGGTGTTCTTGGGTTTTTCCCAGGATCTGCCGTAATGTGAATATTTGATCAACTGTGGACTTTCCTGGTCTAAAACCACACTAATAAGGACCTATCAGGATGTTGACGATGGGCTTTAGACGTTCACATATTACGGCAGAGAAGATTCTATAGGCGATGTTAAGTAGACTGATGCCTCCATAGTTGGTGCAGTTAAGAGGGTTTCCTTTTTTCAGGATCGGGCAAACAATACTGAGGTTCCATTCATCGGGCATGCTTTCTTCCGACCATATCTTACAGCTAAGTTGGTGCATGCTCCTAACCAACTTATCTGCAGCTGCTTTAAAGAGCTCGGCATTCAAGCCATCCGCTCCAGCGGCTTTATTAGGCTTTAGCTTAAATATGACAATCTTTACTTTGTCTAAGTCGGGAAGACGGGATTGTTGGCTTTCGTCGTCTATGTTGAATGGATCATCCTTCCTGACAGCGGAATTCGGTTCGTCGTCGTCCTCAGCATCAACTGCGGTTCCACTATGATGTTTCCACTTTCATCTTTGCAGCCTTCGAATCTAGGTTTATGTACCTGTGAATTTCGTTTCACAAGAATTTCATTCCTGCTTTGAAACCTCTCAACATCATCGACCGCACGCTTCTCATGCGCTCTCTTTTTTCTTATGAGAAGTCGATGTTCCTCTCACCTCTTCTGCTCATAGAGCAGCTCTCGTCCTTTTATGCAGCGTCGCTTTGCGTGCCTGTTGTTTGGCTGCATTTGCCTGCCGACATTCCTCATCAAACCTGGGTTTCCGTTCGACGTTTTACCTCCTCCCAGCACCTCCCTGTTTTGCCTTGGGTCTGGAAAACCGAATAGTTACCTCGGCTACAGCGAGGTTGTGGTCCGAATCGATGTAAGCTCCTCGGAAAGTTCGGACATCCATGATGTCTAAAAGCTCGAAGAACATATGGGGGCGTGCGCGCATATCAGGTTTATGTTGCCGAATTTAGCCTTGATGCGGATGGTGATGAGGCGCTCGTTGATGCAACTAAAGCTCAAGGGTTCTTGCCTAAGTGTGGCTCCAATGACAAATTCGTACCCGAATAAGAGCTGTTGGTTTTCTTGGTAGCAATCACCATAGTAAGTGTTGCAGTTTTTCATCCTCTTTTTGCCGCCCGGCCCATCCCATCGTATTTCCTGGATGGCGGTGATGCTTGCTTTATAGCAGTATAGAGCCTAGAGCTTATTATTCGGCCGCACGTGGCCTGTTAAGGGACCTAACATTCCACGTGCATATCCGAAGTACGTTGTCCTTAATTCGTTTGCGTAGGTTGTCATCAGTAAATCCGTTCTTATTCGATGCTTGTTGGTGCTTCGCAACTATGATGTTTTTACGTGGCCAGGAAGACATCCCGACGGCAAAACCCAACACCCAGACGGCCAGATCTAGCTCCCCAAGGACGGGGAGCCGGATAAACCGCTCCTTATAGGCCTGGGCTCCTAATAAGTCGTAAAAGCAATATAAGGTGTTCACTAATCCATCCAAACAATAGTCCAGCGGTTTTAACCCTTCGTTGCACTGAGTTGCAGATCTGCAACATTCCCCATTTCACTGTATAAAAAATTTAGGAATAGTTTTTTTCTAAATCCGAGCAATGTTGCTGATCTGAAACATTCCTCTTCCAAGCACGATCTTTATTCGAGCCCTCTACATAACATGTGCTCTTTACTCTCATCTGTCAAAGTTTATTTTTTGTCTAAAGTCGAACTTTGTGTTTGATCTGATTTCATTTATTGTAAAAAATTATCAAAAAAATAGTTTTTTGCTAAAAAAGTTATTTTGTTTTCAAGGTGAGTTTACATTCTTCTGAATTTTTGTGATTTTAGTTTGTTTTACAACATAAATAGATTGTAGTGAGTAAAAGCCGTGTTGTTGCATATCTGCAACATTGCTCGTCCAGTTACCCAAAATCCATATATGTGTAATACAATGTAAAAGACATAACCTCAAATTGTTTACGACTTGTAGAATGCGTCCACGGCGAAATAACCATCTAAATGACCAACAGCTTGAGCGGTTAGCCAGTTCATGGTATGAAAGTGAAGATGAACTTGATTTTTCTGCCGATGAATGTGAGCAGGATCCAACATTTGCCCCTCCGGTGGACAGCTCATCAGAAAACGATTCTGACAATCTACCGCCAGAGCATTTGATACAGCCAAAACATACTGTCCATCATTCTCCTCCACCGCCACCTCAACCATCAACTTCTCGTGGAATAACAAATAGTTCGGAAGCCAAGCCAGTAAAAGTAAATGTCATATGGAAAAAAAAACACCTTGAGCTCATTCAAGAGCAGCTTAGTTTTCTTGGGGACGATGATCTTCCAAATGACATTCTACAATTAGAAACGCCATATCAGTTTTTTTCGTATTTCTTTACTGATGAAATTGTAGATCATATTCGCGATCAAACAAATATTTATAGCGTGCAAAAAGATCCAAATAAGCCCATAAACATCGAAGCCATAGACGTTCGGCAATTTGTTGGCGTTGTTTTGTACACGTCAGTTGTACGTATATTGAACGTAAGAAATTACTGGTCCGATAAAATGGGCATAACTATAATAAAAGAAACTATGCCATTGAAAAAATTTGAACGTTTGCGGCAAACTTTCCATTTCAATGACAACTCTAAGATGTTGCCTTATACCCAGCCAGGAAGTGATAGGCTTTATAAAGTTAGACTGCTTATTGAAAAGCTCAATAAGCGCTTTTCGACGGTGGTACTAGAGAGGTACTTGGCTGTTGATGAGCAGATGTGCTCAACTAAGGCCAGGAGCATTTTGAAGCAATATATGCCAGCCAAGCCTCATAAATGGGGCTTCAAGTTGTTTATTTTGTGTGGCGTTAGTGGTTTTGGCTACAACTTTGAAATTTACAGTGGCCAAGAAAATATTTTAGAAGAAGGCGAGCCGCAATTGGGTGCTTCCTCAAATATAGTAATGCGTTTAGCGAGGAAAATACCAAATAATAGCAATTACAGGCTGTATTTCGACAACTATTATACCTCCTTACCTCTTATCGAACATTTGGCGAGAAGAGGTATTCACAGTCTTGGTACAGTGAGAAAAAATAGAATCCCCAATTGTAAGCTACCGGATGAGTCTTTTTTTAGAAAACAACCAAGGGGTACTTCAGTGGAGTTTGTTGGCGACCACAATGGGATTCAGATTTCAACAACCGCTTGGAAAGACAATAAAATCGTTTCCCTTGCGTCAAATTTCGCAGGTAAGAACCCTACATCTAATGTCCAGCGATATGACAGAGTGAATAAAGTCCATATATCAGTTGAACGACCATTTGTTGTAGCCGAGTACAACCGCCACATGGGCGGGTTGGATCTGATGGACAGTATTATTGCAAGGCACAAGATATTACTAAGAAGTAAATTTTGGTATATGCGTCTGTCTTACCACCTTCTGGACATGGTTATGGCAAATGCTTGGCTACTTTATCGCCGTGTCAACAAATAAGCTGGCCGGTCTGAAAATTTGAGCGCCGCCGACTTTCGAATGGAAGTAGCTGAATCACTGTGTAAGGTGGGCATGAAACAAAGGGCGAGTAAAAGGACATCTGATGTTGAACAAGGTCTTCAAGCTAAAAAAAAGAAAGGCCCTGCTCAACACGCACCGCCGAAAGAGGTTCGACTTGATCAAACAAGTCATTGGCCAATATGGGGAGAAAAAAGAATACGCTGTAAAATGCCAAATTGTACTGGATTTACACAAACATTATGCGAAAAATGTGGAGTAGGCTTATGCAACAATAAAACGAATAATTGTTTCAAAGATTTCCATTGCAAGTAATTTGTTAAAAAGGGGAATTGAAAGTGCAATGTTGCATACCTGCAACATTTGAATTTTGTTAATAAACATAAAAAAATTAAAGTTTTTTTTTTTTAATTATTTTTCCTCGTATTATAACTATTTTGTACGTCTTTTGTGAAAATTTTAACAAAAACTGAGTCATTGCGCTACGAAGGGTTAAATCATACGATCTTTGAGGTCACGCCAGCGTTTCTATCGTTGAATGATATTTTTGCAAACCACCAACATCCTCCAGGCACGAAAATCATTAATCATGGATCTGTAGCGTTCCCCATGTTAATGTATCAATTTTTCGACAGCACAAATCCAGAGCCTGCTGTTTCACCAAACACTGTTCACTTTGCAATTTTGCCCTTTTAGTTTGCAAATTGCGAAGAGAAAATTATTAAATTCAAACGTTTTTTTTGCACCGTATAATTCATCGATCTCAAATTTTGCAAAATAGAAAGTCTTTTCTAAAACATGTAAAGTAATATTATTTTGCAAATTATTTGATCTTTTTGTTTCACCAAACAATAAAATTTGCAAATTATATTTAGAATTTTGAAAAGCTTTTGAGTTATATATGCAAAGAATATATTTTAATTTCAAATAAGAGTATTTTTTTGAAAAACTAATACAAACATTTTATTAGTTGAAAATTAAGAAGTAAATAATAGTTAAAAAGACAACGGATTTTTTTTATTTTGACGAATTTGCCAAAGAACATGTGTTTTCAATTTTAGGGTTAACGCACTGATATCAATTAAGAAATGTCTGATTTTGTAGAGGTTTTTTCATCCATCAATATCGTAAAGAAATTTTACAGTTTATAGCAAAAAAAAATAATTTTGAAAAGCTCTTGTAAATTAAACGAAGAAGTTAAAAATAGTGACCAAAGAGTAGTGAAACTAAGAATTAACTTTAACATCAGATTTTTCGACAAGAGAGAAATTTCGATTAACTATCGAATTAATGTTTATAAAATTGGAATTATACTATAAATTCAATTGCCAATTTATTGCTCATAATTCTCACATTGAATTCTTCTTGGCTTCGCTTTTCTGGCCAGACAACACCCAAAAGAAGGTATGTTGAATTCTTTACTCAGTTAAATCAACTAACTCAGCTTGTTGACAAGCCAACTCGAACTCATGACGTTGGAAGTTAATCCGCCAAAGTTGTTTCTTAGCTTAATAAATACGCAATCATTTTATAAGCGCCTCTAGGTACATCAGACCATTGATCCGTATCTTCAAATTTCTCATGTCAACAAAGCCCAGTTAAAGAAAAAGCCCCTATGAGAACCGTTTAGCAATATGGGAATGCTAACTACGACGGTTTCAACGAATTCTTTAAGGACAGATATGACTAAGCCAGTCCCTAAAAAAGGCGAATCTTCCAGCTTAAGAAATATCTTGAGTTAGGTAGGTAGGTAGAAATGGCGATCTCAAGGCAACCTAGCCTGAGATCCAATAAGCGCTGTAGTGCGCCGTTTTGATACCAAAAACTCGTTTGACCTTTGATTGAAAGGGATAGACTGATAGAGGAGCTTCATAGCGATTATGTTAGAGCCATTTTGTCGCATTGAGACAAAAGATTAGGTCTCTAATCTTTGTCTCAGATAGCTCATCAAGTTCTTAAAAGAATGCTTTTCCAAAGTATTTCATTCTAGTGTTTGCCAAAGCAGGACATTTGCAGAGGAAATGGATTATCGTTTCACTTTCTCTTTGGTCACTGCAGCTACGGCAAAAGGTGTTGTAAGAGATACCCAACTTCTCTGCATGAACTCCTATAGGCCAATGTCCGGTACAAACCGCAACAATCCTGGCTATGTCTTGCCTTGGCCTGCATAGAAGATCGTTTGTACGGGTTTTGTTATAGGTGGGCCATATCTTCCTAGATATAATGCAGTTGGGTAAATTGCTCCACCTTCGGTTTGATTCAGTTTGGTAGATAGAAAAGATTTTAACCTTCATAGCACCAAGAGGAATGTTAACCATTTCCGCAAGTTAGCTATGAAGGGCCGATCCTTGCCTGGCTAGCTCGCCAGCCCGTTCATTTCCCACGATACCGTTATGGCCCGGAACCCAGATCAGGGTGACACCAACGTTAATATTCAGGCTCGCAAGCTCATCGCGACATTGCTGGACCAATTTAGATGAGGATATGGCCGAGCTAATGGTTTTGACAGCTGCCTGACTGTCTGTAAAGATAGCCGCATTTCGGTTTTGGTTTGGGTTTTGTTTAAGTATCTTACATGCCTCCCTTAATGCCAGCAGTTCAGCCTGAAAAACTCTTGCAAAGTCAGGAAGCCTAAAGGATTTGGCTACATTTGGGGACTCAGAAAAGATCCCAGAACCAACTCCGCACTCCATCTTTGAGTCGTCAGTAAAGATGGTTGTGCCGAAACCTATCGACACGATGTCATTCTCCCAATCTTCTCTCGATGGGTAAATAACCTTAAAACCCTTACTAAGGTTCAAAGTAGGAGTGCAGTAGTCAGTGTCCAAGATAATATCTGAGGGAATCAATTTTGTAGTGTTGCTGTGACCATAAGGTTTTGACAACCAGCTATTTGATTCCTTTAGCCTAATAGCGCTGCAGGAAACTATATATTTAATAAAAAGGTCTATTGGTAGAAGATTCAAAATAACGTTTAAGGCGTCCGTTGGGCAAGTACGCATGGCCCCTGTGGTGCCCACGCAAGCTGTTCTCTGAACCTTCTTTAGCTTAGTAATATTATAGGCTTTGCTAAGAGCAGGCCACCACACAATCGGGCGCACTACGGCTGTGTACGTCCATAAAATCATCTTCGACTGAAGTCCCCACTTTTTGCCGAAAGTTTTGCTGCAGGCGTAGAATGCAACACAGGCCTTCTTAACCCGTACTTCAATATTTAGTTTCCAGTTTTAACTAAACTCGAGTCGAGTATAACTCCTAAATATTTTGCACTGGAAGACAATGATAGGATTTGACCGATGAGTCGAGGTAGCTTGAAGGGCGGTACTTTAGTTTTGGTGGTAAAGAGCAACAGTTCAGTTTTACTTAGATAGATAGATAGATAGATCTTTATTGTAACTGAAATTCTTATAATTTAAACCTAGATTGCACAATTTACAGAGATATGGTGTCTTACATTCTACCTTACTACTTTGGTTAACTCCTAGTCCACAACTCGTGGCCCAGTTGCTAACTTTCTTCAAAGCTGACTCCGTGATTTCACTAATCAGAGAAGTGTACTTTCCTGACACCAATAGCACCAAATCATCCGCGTAGGCTACCGGCTTCACTCCACATCTCTCTAATTTAACTAGAATTGTATCCATGACCAGAAGCCATAGAAGAGGCGAAATGACACCACCCTGGGGAGTTCCCCTACTCACGTGTATATCTTGAAGAACGAAAGCTTTTTAATGACTGGCAGTATGGCTACGAAAGCTATAAGCCATAGGTCCACTGGTGATCTCATTGTTTATCTCACCGAACAGTGGAACAAATCTTTACATCGTTTTGGAGAAAGTAAGATTATTGCACTTGATATTTCAAAAGCATTTGATTACCAAGCTCTCTTATCGAAAATGCGTGCTTTTGGTATTGATAAATCTTTCCTTCGTTAGATTAGACATTATCTTTCTAACCGGTTAATACAAGTTGTATTGCATGGTTTGAAGTCTGAAATTCATAAAATAAATGCTGGTGTCCCCCAGGGCTCCGTTTTGTCCCCGACACTCTTTCTTATATTCATAAATGATCTTATGTCTGCCACTTCTAATCCATTAATCTGTTTCGCCGACGACAGTACCCTCAGCTTCTCATACTCGTTTATAGATTCACATCCTTGTCCTTCGGATGTGGAACTTAATTAGCAGAGTATGATAAGCTCATTAAATTCTGATCTTGACAGCATTGTCCAATGGGGAATCAGTGGCACTTGCATCCAAGAAACTAATCAACTGTCAGTACTCGGTATGTGTATCAGAAATCAAATTTTATGGAATGATCATATATTTGATATTGCCAAAAATGCTGCCAGGTGCTTAGGACTTCTCCGAAGGTGCAAGAAATTTGTCACCCCTTCTGATCTGACTGTAATTTACAAAGCCTTCATCCGTCCAAAGCTTGAAAGGGGCAGGTGCCCCTGAAACAAGTTTAAATCCCTTGGATAGAATACAAAAAAGGGCTTTAAATATGATAGGTGATAGAACTATAATCGAAACATTTACATCGCTAGAACACCGCCGCAATGTTTTATGCCTTTCGTTGTTTTATTGATATTTTTACAAACAATGTTCTGTCGAATTAGCCAGTTGCATTCCACCCCTTAAATAATTCAGCCGTAAAACTCGCACTTCTAGGAATGCTCATCAGTTTACCCTTGAGCTCAATTTCGGGCGTACTGTCAAGTATAGAGATTGTTTCTTAAATCGCACATCGAGAATGTGGAATGCTTTGGCCAACTCTGTTTTTCCCTCCCATTTTGATGTTCAGAACTTTAAGACCAATATCCTCTTAAATCCTTCCCTATTTTCCTAATACTCGTACTGTGTTTATATATAAACATAAAAAGGGTACTAATAACCCCTTGAGTGCCTGTAAATTGTAAAACAAAAATCGTTATGATAAAATTGTCCTCACATACGTAGTCTTGTAAACGGTGATTTTTTAAGAGCTTGAGAACTTTAAAAAAAAAAAAAAAACACATAAAATTTGCAAAATCTCATCGATTCTTTATTTGAAACGTTAGATTGGTCCATGACATTTACTTTTTGAAGATAATTTCATTTAAATGTTGACCGCGGCTGCGTCTTAGGTGGTCCATTCGGAAAGTCCAATTTTGGGTAACTTTTTCGAGCATTTCGGCCGGAATAGCCCGAATTTCTTCGGAAATGTTGTCTTCCAAAGCTGGAATAGTTGCTGGCTTATTTGTGTAGACTTTAGACTTGACGTAGCCCCACAAAAAATATTCTAAAGGCGTCAAATCGCATGATCTTGGTGGCCAACTTACCGGTCCATTCCTTGAGATGAATTGTTCTCCGAAGTTTTCCCTCAAAATGGCCATAGAATCGCGAGCTGTGTGGCATGTAGCGCCATCTTGTTGAAACCACATGTCAACCAAGTTCAGTTCTTCCATTTTTGGCAACAAAAAGTTTGTTAGCATTGAACGATAGCGATCGCCATTCACCGTAACGTTGCGTCCAACAGCATCTTTGAAAAAATACGGTCCAATGATTCCACCAGCGTACAAACCACACCAAACAGTGCATTTTTCGGGATGCATGGGCAGTTCTTGAACGGCTTCTGGTTGCTCTTCACTTCAAATGCCGCAATTTTGCTTATTTACGTAGCCATTCAACCAGAAATGAGCCTCATCGCTGAACAAAATTTGTCGATAAAAAAGCGGATTTTCTGCCAACTTTTCTAGGGCCCATTCACTGAAAATTCGACGTTGTGGCAGATCGTTCGGCTTCAGTTCTTGCACGAGCTGTATTTTATACGGTTTTACACCAAGATCTTTGCGTAAAATCTTCCATGTGGTCGAATAACACAAACCCAATTGCTGCGAACGGCGACGAATCGACATTTCACGGTCTTCAGCAACACTCTCAGAAACAGACGCAATATTCTCTTTTGTACGCACTCGTGTGGTTGGTTTAATGTCCAATAAAGTAAACTGAGTGCGAAACTTGGTCACAATCGCATTAATTGTTTGCTCACTTGGTCGATTATGTAGACCATAAATCGGACGTAAAGCGCGAAACACATTTCGAACCGAACACTGATTTTGGTAATAAAATTCAATGATTTGCAAGCGTTGGTCGTTAGTAGGTCTATTCATGATGAAATGTCAAAGCATACTGAGCATCTTTCTCTTTGACACCATGTCTGAAATCCCGCGTGATCTGTCAAATACTAATGCATGAAAATCCTAACCTCAAAAAAATCACCCTTTATTTAAAAAAAATAAAAAACACAACACATTCTTTACTTCTATATTAGAGTAAAGTTTCCAATACCCAGTATCTCATTTCTTCACATCATCGGTCCTCTCTTGAAATTTACTTCACTTCAAAACAAATAAAACGTATTGAAAAGGTTTGACAGGACAATTCACTTGGAATGCTTAAAGCATACCAAAAATCCTTCAACTGAAAATAAAAGAGTACCAAAAACAAAAAAAAAAAAACAAAAAGAACTTTCTCCCGTTATTGGCGGAAATTTATGTGTTAATTTTCCTATTTTTCACTTTAGGTCCGTTTTTCGTCCTTATTGTTGGAATTAATAAAAAAAGCAACAACAACAAAAATCACAAACTTTTTTTTTTGTTAGAGGGACACCAAATCAAAAGGTGAAAAAGGACCAACTCATACCCATACATACACTCATCGTGGACGATGTGTCGTCCGACCGTCCGTCCGGTGTGAAAAGTAATTTTTCTTAAATACACAAAAGGTGACAAACAAACACAAACAGCTAGGAAAACAAAAAGGATATTAAAAAAGGACGACGGAAGAATGATTATAATAAATGAGCAAGGAATGGTGTGTTGTTGATTTTTCCGTTTCAGTTTTTTTCAAAAGAGAAGAACACATTTTTCTCGCGAATATTCGCCAAGTGTGAATGGCATTCTTATATTCTTAGGCGAAGTGTGGGAGTAAGGGTGGCGGATACTTCCAGATAAACCCTAATTTTTAGGTATAGTCTTTTATTCCAAGAATTTCAATAAATTACCCACTCCAGAGGACCTTATTTTTTGTTTTTTTTTTAAATTTATTTTTTTGGTAGCTCACAAAACAACGTCGTCGGTCGTTGGTCGCCGGCCACAACCTAACCAATCATCTGGATCACAAATAGCAATTATCCAAATCCCTTGCTGTTTTTGTTGAAAATTTCCCTAACCATTGTAAGGGAGACGTGAGCAAGAATACAGAAGACGTGTAAATTGGACAACTGACCGAAAACCAGGCCCATTCCATTGGAATACTTAAACTAACAATCCAGATCCTTGTTTGTAGAAAACCATCTGTAGACAGACAGAAATTTACCACACACACATTGGATCACAGTAGCTGCGGTGCTGTGGTGGAGATGGTGACGTCGTCGTCGTCGTCGCCGTCAGGGATGGTGGGGGAGATTGGGAGAGTTCCCTTTTTCATAAGAAGCATGAGTCGAACTCCCTGGATATATGGGTTTTCAATTTTTAAAGGTAGGATAGCGGATATAATGTGTATAAGAAGTATGAGTAAATAGAAGAAACATATATATAGAGAGGGGGAGGGAGGGGTTAGGAGGATGGATAATAAAAATAAAAATTCCAATCAATCGCCGAACAAAAATTTTTCTTGTTTTTACGAATTTTTCTAGACTCGACTCATTTACTGCTTCGCATCGGTTGCTGTCCTTAATATACCTTGTTTTAGACGTCAGAGTTGCCATCTGACCGAAATTAGAGTAATAATTTCAATTTAGTTCTATTCGTAGTGTTACCTACCTTGACTCTATTTCATTCAATTCAAATTAATTAAACTTATAAGAATTTCTATTTAATTCAATTCAATCTAAATTGAAATAAAATTCAATTTGAATTCAATTCAATTCAAATTTATTTCAAATTTAATTCGAATGCAATTCAAATTCAATTCAAATTCAATTCAAATTCAATTCAAATTCAATTCAAATTCAATTCAAATTCAATTCAAATTCAATTCAAATTCAATTCAATTCAATTCAAATTCAAATTCAAATTCAATTCAAATTCAATTCAAATTCAATTCAAATTCAATTCAAATTCAATTCAAATTCAATTCAAATTCAATTCAAATTCAATTCAAATTCAATTCAAATTCAATTCAAATTCAATTCAAATTCAAATTCAATTCAAATTCAATTCAATTCAAATTAAAATCAAGTTCATTTCATTTCATTAGATAACTAAATTAAATTAAATTATATTAAATTAAATTACATTTTAATTAAATTAAATTAAATTAAATTAAATTAAATTAAATTAAATTAAATTAAATTAAATTAAATTAAATTAAATTAAATTAAATTAAATTAAATTAAATTAAATTAAATTAAATTAAATTAAACTAAATTCAATTAAATTCAATTAAATTAAATTAAATTAAATTCAATTAAATTAAATTAAATTTAGTTTAATTGAATTAAATCTAATTTAATTGAATTGAACTGAATTGAATTAGCCAAGTAGAAAACAAAACCTATAAGTGGTAATCTTGTTAGTGGCTCAATATGCGCTCATTTATTTCTCAACATTTGGAGTGGGATGTTTTTGGTGAAAGGATTTCGAAGTTGGATCTTTCGACATTCCGTTTTATCTTCATATGAATGTATGTATGTGTGGATAAGTTTAAAATGACGTCGATGACGCCGGCGGCGCGAAACCAAAGTAATTTTTCGGTACGATGATGATGACAACCAACTCCACGACAACGACGATGACGACGACAACAACGACGAAGTGTCCAAAGTCGGAGAAAGTCCGGTCAGATTCCAGAGGAATCCATTTGAACAGGAATATGTCGTGGATTATTGTTTTTTCATCGTCAGTTACTTTGTCGAATGAATGTATGTGTGGAGTTACAACATCGTCGTCCTTGTGAGTTACACCATAGTTGTTGTTGTTTCTTCTTTTTTTCTGTGGCATAAAGAGTGAAAAACTTTTTCAACGATAACATTCTCTTGCTTCTAGGATGTTTCCTTTCCTTCATGCGACATGGTAATCTCTGCGGTTGGGTGAATGAGGCTCTATCATCATAACTTGCAACATAAACAAAACAACTCGATTCAGTGACAACGCACGGTAGTGGTGGTGGTTTTGGCAGCCTGCGGTAGGATGTTTTCATTTATTAGTTTGTTTTTAATTTTCTTCTCTCGACTTTTAAACGAATCGAAATAGGATTTTTGGTAAACCAGGCTTTTGGTGGATATTGTAGAGATTCATTTTAAGGTAGTTTCAAGGACATTTACAACCAAGGAAAGTTTAGACATTTTCGAAAAAAAAAATCAAGGCTAAGATAATTCTGACTTGTTAATTAAGATATTTTTGTCCATCTGTTATGGAAACGGTTTGCAATTGTGCGATAAAGCCTCTTATTTTTCCGTCATGAAGTATTAATTTGTTTCTTTATCTTTATGAATTTATTAATGGTCAAAAATGTAAAAAGTCATTCAATGCTTTTAGCGTTTTATCAATCTCTTGCCCTCAATAGTCTATAGTTTCGCAAGTGATACACTATCTATATCGCATATTCACTGTGGCGTATACTTGTTTTTTTTTTTATTTATTTTTTTTGTAGAAAGTGAACTGAACAGTGTCATGGACATTTTTACAAAATTCAAAATGAAATGTTTGATGTATTTTCTTGACTTTATATCCTAAAGCCTTAGCTAACAAAGAGAAATAAAATTAAGTTTAAAAAGGCAAAATAAAATATGATCCAAAACTGAATTTGGAGATGCGGGGCATCGATCCCCGTACCTCTCACATGCTAAGCGAGCGCTCTACCATCTGAGCTACATCCCCGTTGAAAAAAACCATCAACGGTAAACATAAAAATCAAAGAAATAGTGAAACTTCGGTTTAACCTTGAATAAGTATTTTGATCACGTCTCCAAATTCAGTTAATTCAGGGTACGCAAACGCTTTTAATGGTGCACATTGTGTTATTGTTGTAGTGGATTTTATTGAGAGATTACTTAAAGTACAAATTTTGTTTCTCTGGTTTTCTTTTATTGTTGTTCATAGATAAACTTTTTTCTAAAGCTTCTTTTATTCTGACAACCCAACACTCAGTTTTTCATATTCGGTTTTGGATCCACGACTTTTCAGTGTCCATTTGTAACGGAAGCGTATGATGTGTTCATTAAATACTGACCTTGATGGTCATTTTGATTTGAAATCGTATAGCATCTTAGCTTATTTTATCCCCTATCCTTAATCCCAATATTCATAAGATCTCTATGTTGTGTACAATGAACGCATACTTTCTCCCAAACATGATATTTAAAATACCTTTAAAACCGTTCATTAGGTCATAAGTAAAATTCTCATATCTGATCAGATACTATCATGTTGTTGACGATGGACTTTAGAGAGGACTAATATATTGATATTATAATAGTTGGTAAAATAACTATTGCTTAATGTAATACCACATTGTAGTTCCCTTGGCTTGATGGTTGTTGAGTTGGAATGTAATGCCAGAGGTTTTGAGTTCGATCCCTGCCAGTGCTAAATACATTATTTTTCATAGGGTCTGCCTGTGACGAGGAGTTGACAAATTCCCCAAGATTAATTCTTGTCATGATAAGTCCTTTCTCAAATTAGCCGTTCGGATTCGGCTTAAGACTCCATCCGTGACAGCATTACTACCAGAGAGGATGGGAAGAGAGTTTTAAGTCTCTAAGCCTTAGTTCTTGGCGGATAGGTCTGCCACATAGTGAAATTAATTAGATTAATATTCAATTTAATTTAAAAGAATCGGATTCATTTGATGTGCCAAACAGCCAACGAATTTAAGTTTGAAGTTTAAAAAAGAAGTCCTTAAAAACTAATGCAATGCCGAAAAGTGAAGTCAGACTAGAAAAGTCTAGTATACAATGCTCATTTTCAAGGCTATTAATAGCACTACAAAAAATACTATATCATTATAAAAAAAAAGTTAATAGAAAGTGAGATATCACAACAAAAAAAACTTAAACCGCTACGAGTTACAATTGAATTGAATTACGGACTTTACTTTTTACTATATTGTCCTGCTCTTATGTTATTAACATCCCGAAGAAAGTTATAGTAGTTGGTAGACATCTCTCGATTTAAGCTTCGTAGAACCTAAGTCAAAGTTTTTTTTTTGTTTTAAAATGCCTCTGTGTGAGTGCCATATCTCAAGCAGCAGTTGAGACTATGGAGAAAAGGCTTTCAACAAAAATGAGTGGGCCCTTTGTCTACCTGTCGAACCAATAATAGTAGCGTATAGTAGCGTTCGTATAAATTATAAAAAAAAAAACAACTAAAAAAAATATGTGTCATTTCGAATAATTTCCGATCAAACATTTATAACCCCAAACAAAAATTGCATGCATCGAAGAATATTGTTTTTGACACCTGGTAAAATGTTTAGAAAAATCGAAGTGTACGAATATTTCAGTGCCTAAATATGTCTCATTGTCTGTCATTCTAGAGGAGGAACTTATCCAGCCCCTCATGAACCGCAACCCTGACTAGTAAATGCTTACACGGGCCTCTGTCTCTGCCCAGCATTAGTCTGTTGTCTGTCCCCAACATGGGAAATCTGCAAATCCGGCTCGAAGGACCAAATGTTATGTCTAAGTTTTTTGTTATAAAAAATTAGTAAAAAAAGAACAAAGAAATAAAACATCAACCACTTTGTAGAAATCAATTTTGAATTATATTTTTAGTCACAAGACAATGTATATTCGATTATACAACAATTCCATTAATTATTTGACATGTAGCTCATTTGTGGACTGTATTTGATAATTTTTAGAAGGTTTGTTTCCTTGTTTGTGACAATTTTGTACCTTATAAATAACCTTAAAAAGTAGGGTAATTGCGGGAGAAATGCCGCATTGGATTTAAATAATTTTTTTATTGTCCATCTCCACAGGGTGCTCAAATGGTGCAATGAAGTTTTAATACAGTGTTTAATTTGTTGGTAACCATTTTTGATATTTGGCATCCTTTTTATCTTGTTTTTAATTTTAATTTGTCAAGAGTAAGATAACTTAAACGACAAGATATTATATAAGAATTTTTCTGTGGTCTATTTCCCCCCGTTTAGGCGGGGGAGGGGCGCAATTTAAAAAAATTATTAGTTAAAATGGAAAAAAATAGTTAAAAAATAACGGTAATACTTAAAATTAAGTATGATACATTTTTTTAAAGCCAACATTCTGTTCTATTAGCCAAATCAAGTCAAAACTATGTGTAGTTTTTGAAAAAAATAAATATAACTCAAAATTTAAGTAAAAAAAGTTTAAAAAAAAATTAAAGTGTAATTTTTCAATACATGAAGATTATTTACTATTGTTTTTAATTAAGAATGTATTGCTCTTATTTGTTTTTGATCAAAAACTGAAAACTAGATGATTTTATGCCCCCCTTAACACATCTTACTGTTGCATCTTCCCAAACTCGCACCTACCATTAAAACTATCAAAATAAGACCACTCAAGCAAAAAAAAAAAGTAATTTAATTTTCTTTGGTAATTTTAAATTTTCTCAAGAACTAGAAGACATAAAATCATCTAGTTTTTGATCAAAAACAAATAAGAGCAATACCTTCTAACAAAAAAAACAGTAGTAGATAATCTTTAAGTTTTGAAAAATTACACTTTAAAAAAGGTTTTAAACTTTTTTTTACAAATTTTGAGTTTAAAACAATTTTTTCAACAACTGTATACTTTTGACTTGATTTATATATATATGCTGTTGTTAAGAGATTTATAATATACGTTGTATGTTTGTTTTTTGTAAAAAAAAATAATCACCCGTTTGTAAGATATAGAATTTAAAAAAAAAGTAGTATTTTCTTATAAAACAAAAACTGTGCGTGCGTGTGTACGTACGTTCGTACGTCCGTACGTTTGCGACGTTTTTTTCGTTGTCCATAGCTGAAGAACCAGAAGAGATATCGATTTCAAATAAATTTTATTATAAAGATAAAAAGGCAGAAAGATGCAGAAAGGGCTCTCAAGAAAATTGCGTGGGTGGTTTTTTTTAACCCTAAATATCTTACGAACCAAAAACGCTAGAGACTTGAATTAAATTTTATATAATATAATGCAACGTGATATCAAAGAAGTATATTTTTTGAAAAAAAAAATCTATTTAACGGTTTTTTTTATAAATCAAAAAAACTGAAAAAAAAATTTGTTACCACCAAAATTTTACGACTAAAATATGATTTCATCTCCAAAACAATATTGTGCAACAGAAATTAATGTTTTTGACATCTGATAAAATTTTGAGAAAAATCGAAATGACAGTTTTTTTATAAAAACTAAAAATCTAAAAAAAACATTGCTCAATTGCTCGATTCTAATATCTTTTCAAAAACTTAAACTTTAGGCTTCAAACTTATTTTATCTTATAAAAAATATTGTTTGTAACATTCTAAAAAAATGTTGAAAAAATCGAATTGGCAGTTTTTTTTCAAAAAAAATAAAAACCTAAAAAAAAATTAATAAAAGTTGTTAAAAATTGATTTTCGACTCAAATGTCTTTTCAAAACATTGGGATATTGGCTTTAATTTACTTTTATTTTTCAAAAAATATTGTTGTCAACATTCAGTAAAATTTCGAAAAAAATCGGATTGACAGTTTTCTTACAAAAAGTTAAAAGCCGAAAAAAAAATTAACAAAAGTTGGTAAAAAATGATTTTCCACTCAAATATCTTTTCAAAAATTTGAAATATTGGCTTCAAACTAATTTTTTCTTATAAGAAATATTGTTTTCAACATTCGGTAATATTTTGAGAAAAATCGAATCGACAGTTTTTTTACAAAAACTAAAACTCTAAAAAAAAACAATGCTAAAACTTGGTAAAATTATGCTTTCGACTCAAATAGCTTTTCAAATATTAAAAATATTGGCTTCAAATTTATTTTATTTCTCAGAAAATATTGTTTTCGACATTCAGTAATTTTTGTAAAAACCCTACAGTCCTTTTTTTATAAAAAAATAAAATCTACAAAAAATAGTGCTTAAATTTGGTAAAAATTGATACGAGTATATATAGACAACATTTTAAGCAAGACAAATCGACAGACGGGATGGAAAGTTATCAGTGTGGGTCGCATCCCAGCCTCTTTTTTTTAATTGTTATGGTTAAAAACAATCCATTCAATTTCATTGAGAGTCCTTTTTCCATCTTTTGATGTTGTTACCTGTAAAACAAAATTTTACTGACGTCAATATCTCTACTGGTTCTTGAGATATAGACGGAGAGAAGTGGTGTCTTGATCGTACATCCGTAGTATACACGCAGACACAGACATCTCTTTTTAAAATGTTGATTTAGATTCTAGAGACCCTGCCTAGCAGAAAAAGCAACATTTTCAATTCGACTAATCGGACCGATTCCAATAACTTCCTATGGGAAGTTAAAAATCATGTTTTTTTTAAGATAGCATTCCTTATCAGGGACCTTGGGTTTTCATAGAAAATATTGTTGAAAACATTAAAAAAACATCATCATCATCATTTTTTAAACATTTTCATGTAAAATAATTGACAGGAAAGTTTACATCTACAAAGTTATCTTAAAATTTCCCGAATACTCACACTTATTTCGAACATTAAGGGTCCTCCTCACGTATTACTTAAATGTGCGCAAAATGTGTTGTGTGTCAGTATTTTAAACAAAGTATCTTTGGAATTTTTTGAAATCATAACTACCAAAAAAAAGGAAATAATAATTTGGCAAAGAGCTTAATAAAGATACTTCTGAATGAAAAAAAGTTATGTCCTTTGAAAGGATATTTCTGGAGATGCGGGGCATCGATCCCCGTACCTCTCACATGCTAAGCGAGCGCTCTACCATCTGAGCTACATCCCCGTTAAAAATAATCAGCAATGACAAATTAAAAAAAACTACAAGCTTGCTTTTAAACAATTTAAAAAGTAATTGGAGCAACCGGTTCATAGTTATTCAACTGACATGACGTTTGCAAAGAAAAGTAACAACAGCAACAATTGTTCCTACTGAAACAAGTTTTCTATAGCCTCAGAAGGTAATACAAATCAAAGATTGATTTAGTTTAAAGTTGGCAGTAAAGAGTTTGAAAGTAGATAGCAAATAATCACTATGAATTGGGGTTGGGTTGACAACATAATCGTCAAGAGACAATTTTTTTTTGTTATCAAAGTTAATGACTTTGCAAATTAAATAATCGAGATGAATACATTATTATATTATGAAAAAGAATACAATTTTGAAATTTTACTACTCCATTTTTCATTTACCAAATCTGAATGTTTCCAATCCAGTCAAAATAGACATACAATTTATAAAACCTATCCCTGTCGAAAATGTTCATTTTTATGCTGTAACTTTTGGTTAATTCTACAAAAAAGTAGTACGTGTCGGCGAACTTTTTTGTTATCACCTTTACTAAGACTAAGTACAGCTTAAATATCAACTGCTTTAATTTCACCCTAACAATTAGCCCTCACCTCTTAGACTATACGTGAAGTTTTCAAAAAAGTTGAATTTAATTTGTTTATGGTTTTGAAAAATTCGTTTCAGGGCTAATTGCGAATCAGAACTCCAATTTCAGGTTTATGTGCCCAAATTAAAAAATACCCACCTTCAATATTATTTTTATATTTTCTTAAACCTATGCCAAAAACTTGATGTTATTACATTGAAATAACAAATTCGTAAAAAGATTATTGAAAAAGACTGCCCTTTGGTCTAACATAACCTTTAAAAAACCTAATACAAACGTCAGTCGGTATGTCAAATAGGTGAAAGAATTCACAACAGGTAGCTCACCTTTCGGGGGTTTCGATTAGGTGATCAATAAAATTCATATCAAAATGATATCGAAATACGAAGGGGGGAAATTCACGAACTTTTTAAAGGTATCAAATAAGAGAGTTGCTTTATTTTCCAGATGGGAAATTAAAATTATATTTTATTGCCTGGAAAACCTTGGCCGTAGCCGGGATTAAAAACCAAGATCTTTTATGACAACAAAATTGCAAATTGAGATTTTGAGATTGACAGAAGCTCAAATCTCGATAAAAGGTATGAAAAATATAAAGTTCGAAAATTATTGATTATCAAACCAAATTGGTAAAACACAACCAAGAAAAAAACACTCTAAAAAAATTTTCGACAAAGCAAAAAATCAAACGGTTAAACCCTTTCCGTAGCAGGTACCGGCGAAACAGACTTTTGACGCGAAGGTCAAAAGGACGAATTAGAAAAAAAAATAAGGACACCAAAAAAGCAATATTCTTAAAAAAAAAAGAGAACACTATACTTAGCTTGTGTGACTTCCCCAATAGCTATCGTAGTTCTTCATCAACAAATTTTTTTCACAGCAGAACACAAAAATCTTCAACTCAATAAAAAAACTTAAGGAGGAACTTCGTACAAAAAAAATACTTTACGTAGGTCTTAGGTTAGGTTAGGTTAACGTGGCTGCGAATTAAAAATCCACACACTTAGGCCAAGAGAAAGGCCTATTGTGATACCACATGAATCTAGAGAATTACTTCTTACTAGTCGAACCATTTTGAGCTTTTTATAAAGCAAAGGAGATATTTAATATCCTTTTTAGGTAGTTCACTGGGATTATCAAAAGAGTAGCCCCCCAGATGAAGTTTGCGTCTGAGTGAAAGAGCAGGGCAAATGCAGAAGAGATGAGAGATTGTTTCTTCTTCTTCTTCTTCTTCGTCCATACAGCTCCTACAGAAGTCATTTGAGGCTACACCAAGTCGTATTGCGTGTCTGCCTATAAGACAGTGTCCCGTAAGGACACCTATTAGGCAGCTAATATGAAGTCTGCTTTGAGATAACAAGTCTTTCGAGCGCTTTAGGTCCAGTGAAGGCCATATGAGTTTTGTGGCTGCGCATGTTGGTAAGTTGTGCCACCTAGAATTTGCTATCGCAAAAGCTGTTTCTTTTAGCATAAGTTTACATGCAGCTATCGGTATACCTATCTTCTCCCTTTCAGGTGAAATAGGTATGACGGTTCCATTTTTAGCGAGTTCATCGGCTCTACAATTTCCTGTGATGTCTCTGTGGCCCGGCACCCAACAGAGGTGAATTTAAATTGCTGCGCCATCTCCATAAGAGACGATCGACAATCGAGGGCCGTTAGCAGCCTGGATGTCAGAGAAGATGCGGATATCAGAAGTTGATATCACGTTTTCTCTTAGCCAGGCGAGAACCCCTTTGATCGCTAAAATTTCCGCTTGAAAGACGCTTCAATGATTAGGGAGGCGGAATTAGATTCTTAGATTAAGCTTTTCTGAGTACACACCACTAGCAACTTCCTCATTTGTCTTGGATCCATCTGTATAAAAATTAATATTTTTGTTATCCAGGAGTTTTTGTCTTCCCATTCATCTCTGGATGGAATGGATACCTGGAAGTTTTTTTCCAAATAGGTGATTAGGAATAGTGTAGTCTATGTACTTTGGTATCGAACCAAAGAGGTTCAAAATGATGGAGTGCCCCCCATTGTTGTTGGTCCATTGAGATGAAGCGTCGAGTCTTATCGCTGTACTCGCTGCCACTTGTTTACTGAAGATGTCTAGGGGTGTCAGATGGAGGAAAGTGTCTAACGCTGCTGAGGGTGTGGTTCTCAATGCCCCGCTTATGCAGAGACATGCAGTGCGTTGGACTCTGCTGAGTTTGTCGTAGTATGTGACTTTCTCCAGTGCAGTCAACCATACTGCAACCCCGTACATAAGTATTGGTTGGATGACCGATGTGCATATTCAGTAGGTTATGCGAGGTTGAAAATCGCATTTGCTTCCTTGCAAAGGAAAAGAGCTGCTGTAGCTTTTTTAACTCTTTCCTGAATATTAGATTTCCAACTTAATTTTTCGTCCAACATCAGACCAAGGTATTTGGCTTCATTGGTAATAATTAGTTGAATGAGGTACTGGGATTACTGGGATCTTGTATTTCCGTGTGAAAAGGACGAGGTCTGTTTTTTGAGGATTAATACTAACTCCGCAGTGATCAGCCCATCTAGTGAGCATATTGAGTGCATTTTGGAGGAGGTCTCTCAGTGTATTAGGATTTTCCCCTGTGACGGCGATAACAACATCATCGGCATACGCAACCACTCTGTAGCCTTCCCTCTCAAGGGATATTAGTAGTTCGTTAACCACTATGTTCCACAGGAGAGGGGACAGAACACCAACTTGCGGAGTGCCTCTACTGACAGACCTTTTTGTGCAAAAATCTCCCAAACTAAAATTGATGATCCTGCTTTTTAGCATTAGGTTAATCAACTCACAGATTGAGTATTAGACGTTTAAGATCGTCATAGCAGAAGTGATAGCGGATGTGTCAACGTTGTTGAAAGCGCCCTCAATATCCACGTAGGTCGTTAGCAAAAAAGAGGTGAAACTTGTTGTTGTAAAATTTACCGCAACAATATAAGGTTTTTTCAAGTCATAAAATGTCGTATCTCAAAAACCTGACGTGATAGATTGAATTTTAAAGTCTGATTCTAACGAAACCAAAACAAACTTTGAAAAAGTATCATTTTACTACTTACTGACTTTCAAGCAACCAATCTCTGTCTATGTTAACCAATAACTACAGCACTTTAGACATTTGTAATTTGGCAAAGCTTCGTAGGCTTTTCAATCTTTCCCACTCTACATGTCTCTTTCCGAGCGGATGGAGAACAGCATTTGTGTAGCCTTCAACTTTCATTCAATAGCACTCACGACCCTTCTTTCCAAGTTCATGGAAACACTGATTAATTATCAGCTTAAGAAATATCTTAAATTACAGAAGCTTCTTAATGGCAGTTATGGCTTTCGTAAAGAAATAGGTTCTTTGTTGATCTCATGGTTTATCTCACCGAACAGCAAAACAAATCTTTACATCGTTTTGGAGAAAGCAAGATTATTCCACTTGATGTTTCAAAAGCATTTGATAGAGTTTAGTATCAAGCTCTCTTATCGAAAATGTGTGCTTTTGGTATTAATGAATCGCTTATTCGTTGAATTAGAAACTACATTTCTAACCGTTCAATACAAGTTGTATTGGAGGTTTTCAAGTCTGAAAAATATAAAATAAATGCTTTTGTTTCCAAAAGCTCCGTTTTATCTCCGACTTTCTTCTTGGTGTTTATCGACGATTGCATGTCTACCACATTACAAACAATGTTCCGTCGAATCAGCCAGTTCAATTCTATCCGTAAATCAATTCAACCGTAATAATCGCACTTCCAGGAATGCTCATCAGTTTACCCTTGAGGCCAATTTGGTGTATGGCTTAGCCACATCAAGTAAAAGAAGAACAATACTTGAGCGAAGCCTATCTTCAAAAACCAGACTTCAGATCCAAGTTCAAAAGAAAGATCGCACCTCTAATTTAAAGGGCAAGACATCGCACATATTATTCCAATTGGTCTGTATAACTTCGAGAAACTTGTTTGGAATTGAAAAGAAGATAGAAGGTCATCGTGTGTGAAACAATATGCCCTCCATGGATCTAGGAACTGATAAAGTAAAGTATCTAATCGTCATCAAATTTTGAGTGAAAGTTTCTTAACACATTCAGTCTATGTACCTCTTTGATATCCATTGCACGACCGATATAATTTTATTGAAGCTACATTCACAATGCAACAACAGACGTGCTCGAAATAATAAATTTAGGCCAAGCAATGGAAGGTTTTATAATCATTTTGAGTAAAAACTTTAACTCTTTTACTTTGATCTTGATTTTAACAATTGCTGGTAATTTTTGACGGGGATGTAGCTCAGATGGTAGAGCGCTCGCTTAGCATGTGAGAGGTACGGGGATCGATGCCCCGCATCTCCAGAAATATCCTTTTTAAAGGACACAACTTTTTGTTTAGTTTAAAAATATTTGTGTTTATTAATAAAAATGCGTTTTCAGCTTAACTAACTTTGGTATTAATGTTATTTGTAGTATTTGTGATTGTTAATTGGAAAACATCGATTATTTTTAACAAGCTCCGAATCAAGCTAATGCTCTTATCACTTACAAAATTTAAGACTGTCTTAAGATAACTGTGGCGTATACGTACTTTTTGTAATTTGAATTCAAAAAGGAAATATGAATTTTTAAAGTAACAAAGAACCAATACTCAAATGGACTAAATGCTGTCATTTATTTTCATCATCTCATTGAAGGGAGTAAGTCTGTAAGTAAAATGGTTTGTCCGTTATTTTAACGATGTATCCAAAAAGACGAGTTTTTAATAATAATAAATGGCTTGAAAGCAAGTGCAATTTGTGTGTGGTTTGTTAGTTTTGCTGGTCGAAAATGTTCAAAGGGGATGTAGCTCAGATGGTAGAGCGCTCGCTTAGCATGTGAGAGGTACGGGGATCGATGCCCCGCATCTCCAAAATGGTTGCATTTTTTTCTATCGTAGTACTCCATGTCCTTGTTTTTATAGGAAAATGTATTTTGAAAGGAACAAGCATTCCAATCTTCAGAAACAAGCTACAAGTAATAAAAAAAAGTGTAGTTTGTAAGGATTTTGACCTTTCTAGATTCAGATTCACGTTATTTTTGTCTGAATACATAAAAACGTGTCAAAGATATCTAGTTCCTGTATTGACACCATAAAAAGCTTATTTCTGAGTCGAACTTGAAGGTCAGCTTACAAACCAAAACTGAAAAAAAAAAACACGTAGAACTTTTGCAGAAAATTTTAAGTGTGAAAAGTTTTAACTGTGAGTTGATAAAACAAGATTACCTGAAAGCAAGCTTAATATCGTGGAAAAACCCCACTGAATTTTGAAAATGTATTAGAATTATAAAAGGCAAAACTTTAGCGACGTCACCATGCCAAGCGCCTAGGCTCATTCTCAAATGACTTGTGCAGAAGCTGTATGGACGAGGAAGAGTAAAAAACAGTTCTTCGCTTGCTTTGTACATGTCCTGCGTCAGCTTCACTGAACCCATGCAATACGTTCAACCAAACTACGAAAATCACCATTCGGATCGCGAAATGTCACTTTTTGAAGTGATATTAGTTATCATGAAATTGAAAGACAGCAAAGTACTAGGTGTCAATCGGATCGGAAATGAATTTTTCATAGGGCATAGGGGCTCTTCTACGCTTACGTGCCATTCGTGTACGGTTTCCGGAGATGTGTTTCAGCTCTCTCCAACTTTGGCCTAGTGACATGTGCCTTGAGCTTCTCGGTCGTCCAGCTATTCTTCCTTCTTGTGTGAGCGGATTCCACTGCATTGCTTGGCCTGCAATGCAGTCGTTGCCTTTTCGAAGCGTATCTCAAATCCATTGCCACTTACGCCTTCGTATTATAGAGTCTATAGGTTCCTGACCTATCCTTCTATGAAGGACCTCATTTTTTTTTTGGTTTTGGTTTGGCTAGAAAATCCTTAGGATGTTTCGAAGACATCTATTCACGAAGGTTTGCAGCTTTCATATAATGGCTGAAGTAACCTTCCGAGTCCTGCACCAATAAAGAAGCACAGATTTGACATTTATGCGAAACAGTCGTAGCTTTGTATTAATGCTGATAGCGTTATTCCTACAAATTTTCGACAACATACCGAACGCCGCTTTTGCTTTGCCGATGCGGCAGATGACTTCTTGTTCGGTTCCGTCTTCAAAGGAGACGATACTTCCAAGGTATTGAAAGCTCTCTACTTTTTCCACTAGTTGCGAAGAAATATTTATTTGAAAGGATGGTCGGGTTCTGAAGCTGGTCATTTTTTTTTTGTCGAAATAAATTTTCAGCCCTACAACTTCTGCTTCTCTCTCCACACTTGTCATTTGATGGAGATCCATGATCCTATGAAACAGCAAGCAAACATCGTCCGCGTAATCCAAGTTGATCCCTCCGCTACCTGACAGAGCTGAGTGTAATACATCGTTTATCACTAACAAAAACAATATTGGCGACAGAATACATCCCTGTCTGAATCCGCTTCGGATTTCAAATTATTGGTTTGGTATCAAGTTACAACAGCGACACGGGTTCACACACGTGGTCGAGCGATTGGAGGCTATCTTTTTGTGTTCAAATCTATTTTTCCAATTTCTTGTAGTTTTGTTAATATTGAAAACTTTACGGTTCTTAAAGTAAACTCTGAGGATGAATATTACTATATTCTCCCTATCTATTTAAATTGTAATAATTGGGAGCAGGATTTTTGTAGTTCAGAACGTTTTCTTAATTTTTCAAATATTAGCAATATAATGGTTAATGGAGATTTCAATGCTCGAGTGATAGAAAGTGATACAATACCTTTTAGCTAGCAATTCAAATCGGTTAGATTTTCAAAAGATAAAGTGTTGAACGGAAACGGTAAAAATCTATTCGAACTCCTTCAAAATTTTGATATATTTTTACTTAATGGGTTAACTAGCAGAGATTTGTCCGGAGAAATGACTTTTGTCGGAGGCCCAGGTGCATCAGTTGCTGATTATTGTAGCATCAGTGGTAAATGGTTTGAGAAAATAGATAGTTTTAATGTTGGTTCTTTGACTTTTTTGGACCATAAGCCAATCTCAGTAGCCCTGACCATAAAAAAACCTCTGCCCAAAAAAGAATTGCTCTTCTGCCAAGACTATTTTGGAACGGTAGAGAAAAAGAAAGGTATGAAGCCAAACTTAGTCAGTTTACTGTACAAACTGATTTAAGTCAAGCAAGCACGAGTCACCAGATAGATTCTTTTATCCAAGCTATACAAAACTCGATCTCTTTTGCAGAAAGGAGAGACTAAGCTAATAGCAAACAAAAGTGGTTTGACAAAAATTGCGAAAGAGCCAGAACTAAATCCTTCAAACTGTTAAAACTAGCAAGAATGGGAAACGGAAGTTTTTTTTCGTGAGTCTTATGTTCAGGCAAATAAAGAATATAAAAAACTCTGCCAAATAAAGGGAAATTAATACTATCTGGGAATAGCGAATAATTTAAATAATGCAAAGGATTCTTCTGAATTTTGGAGAATAGTGAAGGAATTGAATGGGAAAAAATTCAAAATTATTAACAATAATTTAAAGATTTCGAAGATATTTACAGGAATTAAACTGAAAAGGCTTGAGTCTTGGGTTAATGAAAACAAATTGTTGAACGAGTTTTAAGCCGGTTTCAGAGCAGGTTAACGGATCACATTTTCTCTATCCAAAATATCGTAGATTATTACGTAAAAAATGGGAAAAAGCTGTATTCAATATTTATTGATTTCAAACCTGCTTTCGATAGCATTGATCGAGGAGCATTGTTTTATAAATTAAATCTACTGAGGTTATCCTCTTAGATTTCTAAAGTACTAAGAAAACTTTACGAGAGTACAACATCAGCTGTATGGGACGGTGAAGAAATATCAGAATGGTTTGAAACCAAAAGTGGAGTACGTCAAGGTTGTCTTTTATCCCCACGCTTTGCCAAACGGTATTAAAATTCTAGCACTTGTTATAAAATTCTTCGGGTGATTTTTGGTCCCGTACGCATAGATGGAGAATGGAGGAGAAGATATAACGACGAACTGTACGGGCTGTACAGCGACACTGACCTAGTTAGCAGAATTAAAGTCCAACGGCTTAGATCGCTAGGTCATGTAGAGCGGATGGACATCAACGCTCTAGCCCGGAAGGTCTTCGAAACCAATCCCGAGGGACGGCGCACAGTGGTTCGGTTTGTATGGGAGAGCGGAAAAAAGTCTGTAAAATCTGAACGGTTCAACGAATTTAAATAAAATTTGGCATACATGTTAAGATTAGTCTTATACATATTTGGTCAAAATTTGGTTGAAAAAAAAAAATATAAACAAAGTTATTGACATTTTTCTAAAATTTGAGGCTTTTGATGTTATATTTAAATAAAAGTTTTTTTTTAGTAAAATCTTAACTTTTTATTTTGAACAAAATATTATTACTAACTATGTATATTATAAAATTAAATAAATAAATAGATAAAACATACAAAAAATAAATAAAAAACAATTATGAAGTAGTAATTTTATGACGCTAAAATGAGATTTTTAGCGTCTGCGCTGATTGGAAGTATTTTTTTTTTTTGCCTGTGACCTTAAACCTGTTATTATTGGATCTGAGGATATGAGTATGTGATGCATCACATCTTCATTCGTCGCAATTCGGCTGCATTTTCTCGAATAAAACCTGCGGTAGGCTTTATAATCCTTATTTCGGCATTCTTGGGCTTCCTCGAAGAGCGATCCAACAGGAAATGCACAGCTTTTAATTATTTCTTCTCCATGGATCAAAATCTTATGTACGGTTGCTGGCATATTGTACCATTTATATTTCTCAACAAACAGTTCAGCAGTTTCCCACATGTAAGCTGCACTTTTTTTTAAATCTAATTTTTCATTCGACGTTATTACTTCAAGGACAACAGCAAACCGCCGAATTAGGGATTCACTAACTCCAGTGATTTCTGAAGTCATGGTTGGATTTGCAAAAAATCTTCTGGAGGTGTTGCCGTCATTACTTGTCCCCGTACCTTGTTTTACAAGATCGACAATGATGCCCAGTTTTTCACGAAACTCCTGCTGAATTTTCTTCTTGTTAGCATCTCTAATATGGCGGGTCTCATTGTTGGTTCTCCATGCTTTAAATGGCAAATTGTAGGCAACATGGAGGATACACTCCATAAATTTTATCCGAGCGTGAAGAGGAGACATTCCCATTTTCAAAGCTTCCCTGTTTACAGCTTTGGTTCTTATATTTGTCAATTTATTCATTCCAGAAGTTGTAGTTCCACATATGAAACAGGAAGAAGCTGCAGGAGTTTCTGTTATAGATGGTCTAACAATTTTTGTAGTGGCACACTTGCTGAGCTTTCCGTAATGCTTATATCTAAAGGATAGCACTTTTTTTTTGCTTCCAGTAATTTAATATAAGGTGGAAAAACATCATGTCCTTCATCTTTTAGGGCATGTCTTAATACTTCATATTGGCGTTTCGACAATTCTGCTTGTATAAATAATGCAAGAGCCTTTTTCGGATCAAATTGTGAACAGGAAAAGCTCTCTGATGTTGCTGCATAGTTTATCTCTTCTTGAGGAAATATATTTTTAATTTCGTCCCTCTTATACCTTTTAGCTCGATCACAGCATTCGTCAAAACTCTTTCGTGGTCTTCCCATATTAGTTGACGTTTCGGCCAATACACTTTGGGTTAGTTCTACTTAGAAAACTCCTTCGAGCCAATGAGTGTATTTTTTTTCAAAATTACTTTTTTTTCTATGAACTGCGTTCCATCGACTCAAAAAATGAGGCACAAAACGTTTATTTAATTCTGACAGCACAGTTTCTATTTGCTCAGAAATTAAGTTGGGGTATTCCCTTTCAAACACAAACACAGATGATATTGACATATTTGGAAGATCAAAGCGTGATGTCAGTGGAGCGTTTTTGAGCATTGCGACGGAATCGAAGAAAATGGGTTAAGTGGTCAATGAGAGCAAGACCAAGTATATGCTGTCATCAAGAAAGGACACTGAACGACGACGTCTTGGACAAAACGTCACCATGAACAGCTATAACTTTGAGGTAGTTAAGGACTTCGTCTACCTAGGCACCGCTATTAATGCAGACAACGACACCAGCGCTGAAATCAAACGAAGAATAACTCTTGCAAATCGCTGCTTCTTTGGACTTAGAAGGCAATTGAGAAGTAAAGACCTCTCTCGAGCATCTAAAATCACCATCTATAAGACACTCATCATCCCGGTTCTCATTTATGGCGCTAAGGCCTGGACCCTGTCAAAGAAAGATGAGATTGTCTTAGGATGCTTCGAGAGAAAAATTCTTCGGGTGATTTTTGATCCCGTACGCATAGATGGAGAATGGAGGAGAAGATTTAACAACGAACTGTACGGGCTGTACAGCGACACTGACCTAGTTAGCAGAATTAAAGTCCAACGGCTTAGAAGGCTAGGGCATGTAGAGCGGATAGACATCAACGATCCAGCCCGGAAGGTCTTCGAATCCCGAGGGACGGCGCAGTAGAGGAAGACTGCGACTCAGGTGGCGCACCCAGGTGGGAGAGGACCTCAACCAACTTGGCGTGCGAAACTGGAGACAGCTGGCTATGGACCGAGCTGGCTGGAGACGCTTGTTGGTTGAGGCCCAGGTCCGCCCAGGACTGTAGCGCCACCTACAGTAAGTAGTTATAAAATGCCTCCTTTATGCTGATGACGTTTTGTTTGCAGACTCCCCAGAAAGTCTTCAGCTCATGATAAATAGGCTAGATAATTACTGTAAAATATGGGATCTGGTAATAAATTTATCCAAATCGGTAGTTATGATATTTAAAACAGGTCGAGGACGACGCAGTAGAATTAAAAGGTGGTTTTTAAATGGTGAAAATATTGAAGTTGTGAATGAATTTACTTGGCAAAAACTCGTTTGACCTTTGATTGAAAGGGATAGATTTATAGAGAAGCTTCATAGCGATTATGTTAGAGCCATTTTGTCGCATTGAGAAAAAAGATTAGGTCTCTAATCTCTATTGTTTGCCAAAGCAGGACATTTGCAGAGGAAATGGATTATCACTACAACTACGGCAAAAAGTGTTGTAAGAGTTGCGATTGGGTAAATTGCTCCACCTTCGGTTTGATTCAGTTTGGTAGATAGAGGAGATTTTACCCTTCATAGCACCAAGAGGAATGTTAACCATTTCCGCAAGTGAGCTATGAAGGGCCGATCCTTGCCTGGCTAGCTCGTCAGCCCGTTCATTTCTCACGATACCACTATGGGCCGGAACCTAGATCAGGGTGACACTGAGGTTAATATTCAGGCTCGCAAGCTCATCGCGACATTGCTGGACCAATTTAGATGAGGATATGGCCGAGTCAATGGCTTTGACAGCTGCCTGACTGTCTGTAAAGATAGCTGCATTTCGGTTTTGGTTTGGGTTTTGTGCAAGTATCTTACATGCCTCCCTTATTGCCAGTAGGTCAGCCTAAAAAACGCTAGCAAAGTCAAGAAGCCTAAATGATTTAACTACATTTAGGGACTCAGAAAAGATCCCAGAACCAACTTCGCACTCCATATTTGAGCCGTCAGTAAAGAGTGTTGTGTCGAAGCCTATCGACACGATGTCATCCTCCCAGTCTTCTTGTAATTTTTAACAGTAAAAATAGAGATGGCATCGGGCAGACGGTTTCAAAACCAAGGCCATAATTTAATTAATCATTATGTTGAATTGTAAAAATTTGTATAAGGTTCAATAAATAAAGCTATTATTAACTTCCCATAGTTATTATGTTATTATTATTACAATATAAAACTTAATTCAAGTCTCTAGTATTATTGGTTCGTGAGATATTTAGGATTAACCAAAATGTTCACCTTTTTTTTTAAACTGCTATGGTAAAAGTTAAATTACCAAAACAATTTTTTTAATTTGTTTTGCTTAAGGGGGTATTCTGGTCTAGAGACATGAATTGTAGGTAATTTTTTAAGTGCTGTAGAAAAAAGCAAGCAACAATTTTACCATCAATTTTTTTATACATTATTTATTCAAATTAGAAGCATACAAAAAAAAATAAAAGAGTAAAAAAAAAATCAAAATTCCTATAGTTATCAGCTGATGGAGTGGTGCGTCTCAAAAATTTGGTGCGTGACCATACCCACGATTTTAACTCTCCTAGAAATCTGAAATCAAAAACTAAAAAAGATTATTAATCTTTAATAATGTCGCAATGTCTGGAACTACGGAAAAGTTACAAACATTTTTTTTTACAAAATGGCGGCTGTCTAAAGAAAAATACAAAAAATTTACCATTTTTTTGAACATTCTTCGATTTGTTAAAAATAGTAAAAATGCAAATTTGGGGATGGCCGTAGTTCCGGACGTAGACAAGTCCCTAAAGAAGACTCTCTTAAAATTTCAAGTAAATCGGTTAGGCAGAACCTGAGAAATCGTGGGTATCAGATTCAAAAAGACAGTTCTGAGAAAAACGCGTTTAAAGTACCCCATTATGTCTTTTGTTCTATTAGTTGCAGCCCAACCGATTTGGATGGCTGCTCAGCAAAATACTTATTTCTCCGAAAATAATTTGAATTTGGGAAAATCCTCTCGTAGACATATTCTTAAATAGTTAAACTATAAAAATATGAAAAGAAAAAAAGATCGATTTTTTTAATTTCTAGACCAGAATACCCCCTTAAGTCAATTTGCTCAATTATTTTGTGTCGTAAATGACCGACCTTTTTCTCTTAACGGTTTAAGGAGAACCTAACAGCTTTTGCGGATGATCTTGGGATTGCGTATAATTGCTGGTTACTGGTTATCAGTTTTTTAACCTCCTTATATATAGCTTCCCGGCTTTACTTCATCAAAAGTGGTTATTTTAAGAGCTCTTAAGCTGAAACGCGTATCTCAGAAGCAATGCAGCTTATTTGGTCAATATATCTTTGTTTCTTGCAAATTGTTAAATCGTGTTATTTAACACCTCTAAAAGTATGTAAAGCCGATATATTCTTTACGCCGATAAGCACAAAACGATTGACGGTTTGGAGAACGGCATTTAATTTAAAAAAACGATCATTGTTTTTATTTCACTTCAAAGATACACCTCTGAGGAAACAACCTTTATAAAATTCCGTCAAAAAATCAAGACAATTTTGTCTCTGAATAAAACATATTTTGATTTAAAACTTGTGACTAATCCTATCCTTGTAATGTATTTTGTAATTAAACTTCATTAATTCTTGCCACATCTCTGTCCACGAACTCATTCTAACCTCAAACCATAGGCTTGACAATTTTGAAAAAAAAAAAAAATAAGAAGAAAAAATCGCGGATATCCTTTTTTGTTTAACTATGGTCGAAATTAAAATATTCAAACCCTAGTTAAACCACCATTTCTCATCACACATTAAAATATAAAAAAATAAATAAATTCAAAGGACAATAAGAAAATATGCGGAAATGAATAAACGTCTCGACTTTTGCACATAAAATACAGCCGTCGTCGTCGTCGAAGACCATATCTTAAGATATTGCCAGCCCCACCTTAAAAACAAAGCCAAAAAAAAAATAACAGAAGAAATGAATTTGAATAACAAAATTATCATCTCAAGCTTTCACCTTTTAACATTCACCAATACCTCTAAGTTAGATTCTTTCTTTCTTATTTTCTGATTTTCTTATTCCTCTTGTGTATTTCCTTGAAAGACAAAAGGACTATCCTCGCCTATGGTATCCCAAGAGTGCAAACGAAGATGAACATAAAAAAAAATTAAGGATACCCAACACACCTTCAACCCCAATCTCCGGGACAAGATTATTAACACTCCACTAAATATGCATTTCTTATGTCGGCATGGGATGGTTAAAAAAATAAGACACAGGACCTTTTTTTTTTGATGAAGGACCAAAAAAAACAAAAGAAAAACCAACAAAACTCGAAAAAGTAAAATGGATGCACTCGTCCTGTTTATCTAGGAACATCCCCAACTCTTGAGAAGTCGCCTTTACGTGATGATGGTGTTCCCGACTGCTGTGTAACTTTTGCTCTCCATCAAAAAGAACCCCGAACGAAGAAAGGACACACATTTGGCGGGTGTTTTTCTTACAAATGGAAGTATAGACTCCTTAATGGCACTTCTCCATACGACGACGATTGCCACACGACTCTCAGCATTATAATCGTTCGAGTGGTATCGTCGCTCGTCGTCGTCGTTCTCGTCCTTGACGTGTGTTTACATTTCAATATTTAGCTCCTTGTTACTGATTGTGAGAGAGAATCCGCATGCGTCCTGGAAACTCAATCCACATCATTCATAAAGGAATTTTGGCGCGAATCGCAAATACCATCCACACTTTCTACACCATTCGTCCTTTCTATAATCTCAATAAAGGATACCCTAGACATTGGGGATGGCGATGGCGTTGGCTTGTTGTCCCGCACGTGGTGTGCGAAATCTGTGGGAATCTCGCAACACTAACCAATCCCCCCTCCACCCACATTATCAATTGTTTTGGGTGTTTTTTGTTGTGGCGCTATATCCTTAGCAAGGAGGGTTGTTCCTTTCACAAGGACATCTCAGTGGTGACTGTATAGGTTGATATATATGTATAGACTTGTGTGTCTGTTTTTTCTTGTGTTATTTTTCTGGAGGGTTGTTCCACAACGGAATGCTAAGTGGCCTGGCCAGCCAGCAGGATTCTGGCATTTCGTCGCTGGATCCCAAATCGGTTGTTTGGTGGGTTTTTTTAATCGTCCGATGGGAAAAGTGTAATTTTTAGGTTATACTGTTTTTGTTGTTGTTTGACAGCGGGGTTTCTTTATCGTGCGTCGTGTCGTTTTGATTCGATTCTCGTGACGATGGTGTGTTGATGTTGTTACGGAAGGACGATTCACTTTGAAGTGCGAACGTTTAAATGATGTGTGTGATATAAATACCCGAGTGATTATATACGTATTATGGTGGACGGTGTGCGGTATGGTGCGTTGGTCGTGAGGGATGGAAATATTATAAAAATTAGTGCTTAATGTAGTCTTTTTTTAACGTGGTTTGTAAGCGCGATTTTTGCGTATTTTTTGGATTTTGTAAAATGTGTGTGAGTTTGTGATTGTGATTTTTTTACCAAAATTGTTAAACAATTTAAATATTATTTATTGAAGTCTGTGGTAAGCAATAAAGTTGCAAATTAAAAATAAAAATAAAATAAAATGAAAAATTGTGATTTTTGAAAAGACTTGCTAACGAATATTTATATGAATTTAATTCAATAAATGTGATTTTTTTGTAAGAAAATAAATTCTACGAATAATTTTTTTAAAATATAAAATTTTTGAAAAAAAAACACTTTTCTGAAGATATAAAAGGTTTGTGTACATTTTTTAATTGTTTAAAAAAAACAATGTTCTTTCTTTAAAAAACTACTTTAACTCAAAATATTCTAAATATTTCAAATTTTTTTTTAATTTTTGAAAATTAGGTTTTCCTTAAAAGAAATCTTATGAACTGAAATTTGCATTTTTATAACATTGGTTAAAAATTGTTGGATTAATCAGTGTATGAGTTATTCAAAAAAAATTCTTTGGCGGTTTTTTTAAAAGATAGTTTAAAATTCAAAAAGAAAATTCGTATCACAAAATCAAAATAAAAAAATGATTAGTTAAATATTTGGCGAAAGGTGTTTTCCTAAATTCAGCTATTGTAATCCTGAGTTCATTGAAAAATTAAAATCTAATGGGCGTGGTCATAAATTCACGCCCGCCATTTTGAATTTTAAAAAAATATCAAATAAAGGGTGGTACTAGTGCCCATCTGTGGGTTTGAATTTTGGTCAGTTACAATTTTATTTCGGTAAGGTTTATTCCTTAACTTAAGTCCACCTATTCGAATCAAAATTCAAAAGTTCTAATTTTAAAGTAAACGCATAGTAGTTTTCGAAATTTGCAAAAAATCTACTTTTGGTCTTATGTGTCGAAAGTTATGTTATTTTCGAAAATGCAGGTTTTTAGAAAAAAAAAAATATATTCTTCTTATTATACTTTGAATAATAATTTATTTACTCTGAGATTGTATCAAATAAGAATAAATATGTACAAAAAAAGTGACCTACTAAAAGTTTTACGGTACTTGAAAGCTATCTTAGACCTTACAATTCATACTCAAAAACCTTCACGATTAGACGGTTTTTAACTTCCCATACTAACAGCTAGGTTCCAGAATTCGAGTGAAATAAAAGTGAAATCGAAATTGCAAATTGAGTGAATTCATTTTCAGTGTTCTACATTCCGAACGATTTGGTACCTTCGAATTTTTTTCGAAATCACTTTTCGTGAAATTGAAATCAGCTGATATCTGTCATTTGGGAAGTTGTTGAAGTATTTTTATTTTTGAAAATTGTTTTCCTGTAAATAATTTTTATTTTTTACGCGTTTAAAAATATAAAAGTACTAACTAGACACTACAGATTATATAACGGATCGTATAATGAGTGCTGCGTTAATCGTTTTGGTCTTGCAGACTGAAAAGAATAAATATGCACTGGAAAAAATAAAAAGACGAAGACTGAAAATAAAAGTTAAAGCCTGTCAATTATTAGTTTTTTTGTACATGTAGGTGCATTTCATACTACCGACTTAATAAAAGTGCTTTCTTAATGGTGCTGGAAATTGTTGAGCCACATCTTAAACAATCTTCAATTCCTGCAACGTTGCAGCTAGCCGCAGTTTTGCGTTTTCTTGCCGAGGAAAGTTTCCAAAGGTCAATTTGGAAGGATGCTGATATCGCTTTGGGTCGAAGCACTTTTTCAAAAATGCTAACAGAAGTACTAACAATTTTGGAGAATCGAATCTTTCCAAGTTGGATAAAACTTGCTATGTCCGATGAAGATCAAAGTAAATCAAAACGGCATTTTTTTCCATTTCAACGTTGTGTCTCTTCGTCTCCTCGTTTTTTACTTCCAAACAATTTTGAGTCCACAGATTTCTGCAGCTTTTTCATAGTATGCTTAATATCCTTTGCAACACGAGCGAGTTTGCTGGAAGCTGCCAATATGCCCTCCATTTTTTGCTTTGGTTTGTTTCCCAATAAAATCTTCTACGCTGTTTCCGCCACCGGTTTGTCTCTTTCTCTTCCAACCCGATGGTGCTGCTGATAATGCAGGTTCAGTGACTTCTTGCATTGCTTCATGTTCTTGACCAACTTGTTGGGATTTGTTGGGCATGGAATTATTGTTACCGTATTCGACTTCATCCTCCATACCGAAATCCATCGTGTTAGGGATTCCCTCAACGACGGTGTTTTCGCGACAATTAGGTCCCCTTTCATGAATCCCCTAGCGAGATCCTTGTGCTGCTCCATAAAATTTATAAATATTGCCTCCTGCACATTATTTTTGAGTTTTCCCCTGTTTCAAATATGTTTAAAGTGCAATAAACTTATGACGTTTCATTAAAAAAATCATTTTTTTACTTACATTTTTAATCTCGTCTTTTTTGTTAAACTATTTCCCATCAAATGAACAAGATCGATTTTAAATCGCTCGGAAACCGATATAATCGAATTTTGGAACACAACAATTTCACTTCGTTTCGATTTCGATAAATTCGAAATTGAAATTGATAAAATCGAATTGTAGAACACCGAATTATAGAAATGTAGAACCTAGCTGTAAGTAATTGTAATTAGTCCGATTTGTCGAATTGAACATTTTGACATTCCTCTACGTTTCAAGATCCCTAGAGTAAAAACAAACATCGGGAAGTTTTTTTCGTCGTCCATAGTTCAGGAATCAGTAAAGATATCGACTTCAAATTAATTTTGCAGAATTAAAAAATTAATTAATTAATGCAGAATGGACTTTCAAAAAAATTGAGTGAGTTGAGCGACTAAAGCAATTTTATAAAAGGTCAACATTTTGGTTAAACCAAAATATCTCACGAACCAATAACGCTCGAGACTTGAATAAAATTTTCAATTATACATTGTAACGTGATACCAAACTACTATATTTAAAAAAAAATCCAATTAACGGTTTTTTGTATAAATCAAAAAAGCTGAAAAAAAAAATATTTAGCACCTCGTATATTTTACTAACAAATTATGATTTTATATCCAAAATAATTTCGTGCAACGAAAAATAACGTTTTTGACATCTGGTAAAATTTTGAGAAAAATTGAATTGGCAGTTAAAAAAAAAACACTATCTTAAGAATTTGAAACATTCTGTGAGTAGTCTTTGGTTGTTTTTCTCACCAAAATCATGTAGAAGAATCCATTTTTCTTTTGTATAAAGTGGATCGAGCCCAAGACCTCTGGCATGACAGTCCAACGCACTAACCATCAAGCCACTGGTACTATTCTTACTCAAATTGGGTGGGATTAAAATATGGAGTCCCCGAGAATCAATCTTAAGTTTAAGACCTTTTTGTTGTCTTGGCTTTGTTTGTTTCACCAAAATCCTGTAGAAGAATTCATCTATCTTAATTGAAAAGGGTAATTGTTAAAGTCCTCTACCACATCTCTTTAGTAGAACTTTTCACATTCGTTCCCAAAAATGGAGAGATGGAAAACTTTGGAGTAAAACTAACAATCAAACCATTACAGAAGCGTGGTGACTCTTGTACCAACAGTTCGCATTGATTTTATAGTTTTCTTTGTTATACTACTTACTTAATTAAGGTGGCGCTACAGTCCGGGGCGGACCTGGTCCTCAACCGACACGCGTCTACAGCCAGCTCTGTCCCTAGCTAGCTGTCTCTAGTTTCGCACGTCAAGTTGGTTGAGGTCTTCACTCACCTGAGCGCGCCACCTGAGCCGCGGTCTTCCTCTACTGCGCCGTCCGTCGGGATTGGATTCGAAGACCTCCCGGGCTGGAGCGTTGATGTCCATTCGCTCTACATGACCCAGTCAGTGTCAGTGTCGCTGTACAGCCCGTAAGGAACGTCGTTATATCTTCTCCTCCATCTATGCCTACGGGACCAAAAATCACCCGAAAAATTTGTCTCTCGAAGTATCGTAAGACGCTCTCATCTTTCTTTGACAGGGTCCAAACCTCAGCGCCATAAATGAGAACCGGGATGATAAGTGTATTATAGATGGAAATTTTAGATGCTCGAGAAAGGACTTTACTTCTCAATAGTTAGACAAAGTCCTTAACTACCTCAAAGTTATAGCTGTCCATGGAGACGTTTTGTCCAATGTCCTTTTTTGGTGAAAGCATATACTTGGTCTTGCCCTCACTGACCACTAAACCCATCTTCTTCGCTTCCGTCGCAATGCTCAAAAACGGTCCACTGACATCACGCTTTAATCTTCCAATTATGTCAATACCATCTGCATATCCGAGTAATTGGATGGAACTTTGGAAGATTGTGCCTCTAATGTTGAGTTGAGTTTTGCACAATTCTTTCCAGAACGATATTGTAATTGTAATTTTATTTATTAGCGTAAATTTATCGTTTATTTTTACAAAATGGCAATTGCACAATTTACATAGATATGGTTTCAATACCTTACTGATGTCAATAATATGTTTGGGAAAAAAAATTAAAAGAACGTGATCAAATATAATTGGAAGGAAAAGCTAATGTAAAAACCTTCATCAATGATTACATAGTAAATATGTTTAAATTAAGGTGGGAACGAGAGTAGAGATGGTAGTTTTTCTAAACAAATTTTTTGCAAGATACATTTATTTTACAGTTTGTGTAACAAAATAAATAAATAAAATAAATAGAAATAATGCTAACAATTGTATATAAATATGACAGTACAATACTATTTTAATTAATAGTTAAATCAGTCTTTTCATTTTAATAGAAGTAAATAAATAAATAAATAAATAAATAAATAAATAATAAAAATAAATAAATAAATAAATTAATTAATAAATAAATGAATAAATAAATACATTTATATATAAATAAATAAAAATAAATATGTAATTAAATAAATAAATAAATAAATAATTAAATAAATAAATAAATGAATAAATAAATAAATAAATAAATAAATTAATAAATACATAAAAACAAGATATTAAATTCACAAATACAAAGTATATATATAAATGAACAAACAAATAAATAAATAAATGAATACGTAAACAACTAAATTAATAAGTTAACAACTATGTACTATATAAACAATAGATGGACTAATAAATAATAAATAATTAAAGTAACTAGAACAAATGTATTATATACATAAATATAGAACGAAATGTAAATAACTGTTTTTATTAATTTAATAAACGCATCTATAAAATCACTTGTTTTTTATTTTTTATATTTTTATTTCCTTTTATTAAGAATTTAACCAAAATCGAGATTAGAAATTAAGAAATTTTCTGATGTTTGGCATGAAAGAATATATTTTACATTTAACTTTGAAATTCTATCTTGGACTAGCTCAATATTAGTGACAGAATGAAGATCCTGCGTTGATAAGTGCCAATTCAAGTTGAGCATCATTTTTAAAATTTTGTTTTGAGCTATTTGCACTTTTTATATGTGTTTTTGCACATTTACTCCATACTGGAGAGCCATAAAACATAATTGCTCGAAATATGGATTTAAATATAAGTATTTTATTTTCAATACTTAATTTGGATCTTCGATTTATGAAAGGGTAAAGCGTTTTTATTGTAACGTTGATTTTATTTACAACTTGACGTACATGGAATCCAAAAGTAAGTTTAGAGTCAAGGAATACCCCGAGGTACTTAGCGGAATCACCCCATTCAATTATTTTACCATCGATATGGATGTTGTTATTGGGTAAGAGGCAAGACTTTCTTTTCCTTGTGAAAAAGATAGCCTGAGTCTTATCACCATTGATTTTTATTTTCCAATCATTGAAATATGAATTAATTACATTTAGATCGTATTGCAGCTTGGTTTCAATAACGGAACCTAGTGAATCTGATACGTAAATGCACGTGTCATCAGCAAAAATACCCTTTTCACAGTATCTTAAATTCGGGAAATCGGATGTATACAGTATGTATAAAATTGGCCCAAGAACAGACCCTTGAGGTACTCCTACATTTATGTGAAATAAATCGGAAAGTTCATTGTTCACAGTAACTTGAAACTGCCTCTCGAAAAGGAAGGACTTTACAATTTTTGTTATGTATAAAGGAAAATTTAAAGTTTTTAATTTATGTATGAGCCCTTTATGCCAGACGGAGTCAAATGCCTTTTCAATATCTAAAAGTACCAAACCGGTACATATTGAGTTGTTCTGTTAATTTGTTGAACAGTACTGTGAAAAGGCCTAAAGCCAAACTGTTCTGGAAGCAGTAGATTATTTTGATTTTTATGGATTAACATTTTAGATTTAATCAATAATTCAAAGCATTTGCTGAGTGAACTTAATAAACTTATTGGTCTATAGTGAGTGGGCTCGCAAGCACTTTTGCCGGGTTTTAATAAAGGAATAATTTTTGCTTTTTTCCATGTCGAAGGAAAATAACTAATTTTTAAACAACTATTAAATAATTTCTTCAAAAACCTAACTCCACTCTTTGGGAGATTTTTTAAATAAAGATTTTTTATAGCATCAAATCCCACAAATTTTCTTGCATTTAAATTTATCAAAACATCACGAATATATTTTTTGGAAATAAAATCATTCCTTTGTTCAATAATGCTATTTTCAATATACAGAAGAGATTCATCAACCATAGTTTCTACCTGATGATAACTTATCGAGTTATTTAGGTTCGAGTGACTGGAGTAAAAAGCATTGGCTAAAGCATTCGCTTTTTCTAAGTTCGATACTTTAATAGTGTTGTCACTTCTGAGAGCAGGAATATTAGTTTGCTTTTTTTTAATGATTTTTGTTATATTCCAGAACGGTTTACTTGCATATTGCAGACTTTGAAGTTTTTGGTTCCAAGAATTATTTCTGTGAGTGTTAATCAACTTTTTTATTAGTGAATTAAGTTCTTGAACATCAGAGAGCAAGCCACAATCTCTTACTCTCATCCATCTTGTTCGTAAACTATTTCGTATCTTAATCAATCGAACTATTTCTAAAGGCAACTTATTTGAGCTTTCACAACGTAAAGTTATTTTTGGTACAACTTCATTGACACTTTCATGAATAGAGTTTGTGAAATAAGTAATACTTTCGTCAATGCCATTCTCACGATATTAAAGAAGTCGCATGACAGTGCATCGCCTTGTCTAAAACCTTTTTTGACATCAAATGCATCGGTGAGATCTTTTCCGATCTAGAGCAGCGTGCATTCTCCATCGTCATTCTCCACAAACGGATAAGTTTGACAGGGATGCCAAAACTAGACATTGCTCGGTAGAGCTCTTTCCTATGGATGCTGTCATGCGCGGCTTTAAAATCGATAAAGAGATAGTGGGTATCGATTTGAAGCTCCTGGGTTTTTCCAAGATCTGCCGTAGTGTGAAAAGTTGGCCGATAGTGGATTTTCTTGGTCTGAAGCCACACAGCCTATCAGGTTGTTGACGAACGACTTCAGACGTTCAAATAATACGGCAGAGAAGATCTTATAAGCAATGTTAAGGAGACTCATGCCTCTGTAGTTGGCGCAGTTTAGAGGGTCTCCTTTTTAATGTATTGGGCAAACTATGCTGAGATTCCACTCATCGGGCATGCTTTCTTCCGACCATATTTTGCAGATGAGTTGGTGCATTCTTTGTTTGACTACAGTTTAGCTATAGCTATCTTCGGAATTGTTGATCTGCGTCGCCTAGGTTGAGTGGTTCTATCTCCCTAACAGCGGAATGCGGTTCGTCATCGCCGTTATATAATTTGGAGAAGTGGTCTTTCCATATTCTCAACATAGACTGCGGTTATTTGTTATACACTTCTTTAAGGTTAAAAATCTTTTGATTCGAATAAAAAGAATTATGCTGTGCTCATTTCTCTAGTGATTCAGTAAAAGGCTTTGAATCTTTCCACAATAACTTTTTAGAGTCGAAGTATTAACAAATAATCTGTTGATGCTGCCTTAACAGCATTGAAATAGATCTGGTCAATATATCCAATCCTAATCCGAAAGGTTTTAAGTGGTGTTCTTTCCGTACTTCTTTTATAAGCAAATGGGGACAGCGTCCGGACGACTTCTTTTTGAAACTATTCTTAAAGACATTGCAAACTGGAGAAAAATCTGATTCCCGTATATTATTACGGTTCCCAGTATTTTTTAAAACAAGAAAATTTCGAAATTTGCTTTAGTGCCTCAGTCCATAGTAACCAGAAGCGAAACTGAAACCACATTTACGTTTTGTCCATTGCATTTCTAATGTAAATGTTTACACAAATAAAATCATCATTTTATATCAACAAGTTCTTGAAGTTTTGTAACAGAAGACTTTATAGAACGACTTTCTTTCACTAAAAAAATTTAGTGAAATTTTTTGAAATTGCTGTGAATTCTAAACGATTGCTCATGAAAAAAAAACTACCGTTGAAATGTTACAGCCTAAAATAAAAATTTTTGACATAAAACCTTAATACCTTTGTATGCTCGCATGGGATCTTTGGGGCATTTTTACCGGTTGTTAATATCAATGTGCTCAGTGTTGGTATCAATTTTCATCGATATGCAATCAACTTTTTTCTCAAATAATAAGTTCGCTTAAAGATAAGAATCAAGTAGATTCAAGATGCGATATATAGTGATTTCAGTATAGCTTTTGATTCGGCGGTTAATATACAAATTAATACTCATCGTTTCTAATAAGAAGATTTCAAAAAGTTATAATAAATAACCCTTTTTAGATATCTATACAATGCATCTCAGGTGTTCCGCAAGGAAGTCATTTGGGTCCACTTCTCTTTAATATTTTTGTTAATGATAAAACTACAATGGTAACAAATTCCAACATCGCCATTATTGCAAGGGCATGGAGTTGTGTGGATTTCAGTGATCCTAACGCATTACTATGCTTTACATGTATATCGCTTGAGAGATCCATATTGGAATATGCAGATGTCATTTGAAATCCGAGTCTGGTCTGATCGTTTGGAAAAGGTTCAAAGACGGTTTACTATATTCATATTTTATAAGATGAAGTGGACTATACTCTTTTATTAGGTATTAAGTCTCTTGAATTAAGAAGAAATATTTATAATGTAATGATTGTGAGGGACATTCTATGTTATCATTTACATTGTCCATCTATCTCTCATACGTCTGCTTGAATCTTTTTACAGAACAAGCTACGATAATAATGAGCCGATTTGAAAATCTATAAGACAACTGAATGAAGTTTATCAATCTATTGATTCAAGATATTTTAAGGATATGTTTAAGACCAATTTGTTCTTATTATTTTCTTTTAAATATAATTTTGTACTACTTCAATGTTAATGATCAAAACTGTTAGCTTAAAGCTTATAGATAAACAAATAAATTCCGAGGTGAAATGTCTTTTTGGACTGGACTATAGTCATAGTTTACAAAAACATTTGTTTTTCTTGTTTGATAAAATTAGTTTTATTTTGACACACTTCCTCGACGAAATAATTTATAAGTAAGTGAACCTTCACTTACTGGTTTGGTTTAACCACGCAACAAGAGAATAATTTGATAACGACGTGATCAAACTACTTAATTAATAAACTTCAAAACCGGTGTGGTCACTTTGTACAGTTTTGATAGTGTTGTTGGGTGTGTCTGTCTGTCTGCCCGTTCCAACGGTATCAATATAGGTATATAATATAGATCTTGATTTGAATTTTTGTATCTTTTCATTTTGAAAATAATGATTGCTGGTAATTTTCGAAGGGGATGTAGCTCAGATGGTAGAGCGCTCGCTTAGCATGTGAGAGGTACGGGGATCGATGCCCCGCATCTCCAAAATAGATTTTTTTAAATTATGTTTTTTGTTTAGTTTCTGTAAAAATGTGATTTATTTTAACAGAATTAAATGAATGAAATACTTAGTTATAAAAGATGAGAATATATATTTTTGAAATGCGTGGGCCCTTCACTAAAACTAACCAAATTGTTTGCACTCGAAAAATCTAACAAGCTAAAATTACTCCATCACGGTCAGAATAGGGTTGTAATGATTACTTTTGTTATTAACTTCCCATAGAAAGTTATTGTAATAGGTACCATTTGTCAAATTGAAAATTTTGACATTTCTCGACGTTTCAAGAGTCGAAATATAAGCTTTTTAGAAAGGTGTTCGTACGATCGCGTCGTTTTATTCGTCGTCCATAGCTCAAGAACCAGAAGAGATATCGACTTCATATTTTTGTTTACAGATAATAATGCAGAAAGATGCAGAAAAGGTTCTCAAGAAAATTGCGTGGGTGGTTTTGTTTACCATAGCAGTTTAAAAAAAAAAAATGAAAATTTCGGTTAACCCTGAATATCTTACGAACCAAAAACACTAGACACTTGAGTAACGTGTAACGTGATTCCAAACAAGTATATTTTTTGAAAAAAAAATCCAATAAACGGTTTTTGTTATACATCGAACAAAAACTGAAAAAAAAACATTTGTCACTTCGAAAATTTTACGAATAAAAAATGATTTAATCTCTAAAACAATTTTGTACAACCAAAAATAACGTTTTTAACATGTGGTAAAATTTTGAAAAAAACAAAAATAAATTGATAGTTTTTTTTTGTAATCAAAAAAAGTTGGTAAATATTGAATTTCGATTCAAATATCTTTTCAAAAATTTGAGATTATGGTTCCAACTTACTTTGTCTTATAAGAAATATTATTTTCAAAACTCGGTAAAATTTTGAGCAAGATCGAATTAAAAGTTTTCTTAAAAAAAAATAAAATTTAATGAAAGTTCGTAAAAATTGATTTTCGAATCAAATAACTTTTCAAAACTTTGAGCTATTGGCTTTAAACTAATTTTATTTTTTAAAAAAATATTGTTTTCAACATTCAGTAAAACTTCGAGAAAAATCGAATTGATAATTTTTTTAACAAAAAAATAAAAACCTAAAAAATAATTTACTAAAGTTGGTAAAAATTGTTTTTCTGTTTAAATATCATTTCAAAACTTTGAGATTTTGGCTTGAATCTCCAATTTTATCTTATGAAAAATATAGTTTCGAATATTCGGTCATTTTTTTTGAAAAATCGAATTGAAAGTTTTTCAACAAAAAATAAAAACCTAAGAAAAGCATTTTTAAAAATTCGTAAAAATTGATTTTCGATTTAAATGTCTTTTTAAAAATTAAAAATATTGGTTTCAAACTTATTTTATCTCACATAAAATATTGTTTTCGACATTCGGTCAATTTTTGATAAAAATCTAACAGTCCGTTTTTTTAATAAAAAAAATCAAATCTACAAAAACTATTTTGTAAAAATGATGTTCGGTTCTCGATATCACCTGGACAGTATAAGGTATTGACTTAAAATTAATTTCATTCATCTAATTTGTATTAGTTTATATAAGAAATACCAACTTTTAAGAAATGCTACTAAAATTGTTAAAAATGGGTTAACGACTAAAAAATCTCGTTAACAAAATTAGATTTTGAAATCAAACTATTTCATCATATGCAAAATTGTGCTATTAATTTTTAATTTTCTTGGAATAATTCAATTGACAAATTAAAAAAAAAAAACACGAAAACCTACAAACCTTTTAAGAAAGACAAATCGACCGACAGGATGGGAAGTTATGAGTTTGGCATCCCAGCCTCTTTTTTTTATTAAATTTAACCTGGTACTTGAAAGCATTTTTTCATTACAATTTGATTACTCATTGTAATCAAGGTTTAAAGACTGAATTCTTGTAATTTTAATTATAATATTGAAATTTTGGAAAGTCGTAAATGTAAAACGGAAATCCATTGGATTTCCTTCAGTAATGGCAATGGCTTATAATGACAATGCTTCCAGTGAACACCAGACTTTTGTTGATTGGTTTGGTGAATTTTTCCAAAGTATTTACAGCACTACAGATTTAGTTGTCGGTAATAACTACGATTCTTACTCTTTATTGCTAATAACAGATAGTTGTAGTTTTCAGTGTGAATAAGAAGATGTTTCTACCGCCTTACATGAATTGGTTCCCTCTAGATCACCAGTTATTCATGGTGTTTTTCCAATTATGTTTAAACACTGTTAGAGAACTATATGTTTACCCTTTCAGATTATTTTTAACCAATCTCTTTCAAATGATATTTTTTTAGATGAATGGAAATTGTCTTATATTAATCCAATTTTTAAGTCCGGAGATAAAAAGTTGGTCACAAATTATCGACCTAGTAGTAAACTTTCGATTATCACGTAGCTTTTTGACTAAATAATAAAAAAAAACTATATGCAATAATCAAATGTCATATCTCTAAATTTCAACATGGTTTCATAAGTAGTCGATACGCAACTACTAATTTGGCTTGCTTTTCTTATCAGTGTTTTAACGCAATAGAAAATCATTCTCAAATGGATGTGGTTAATACCGGTTTTGAAAAGCATTTAGTAGAGTAAATTACCTCATTTTAATTAAAAAGTTATGGTTTTGATGGCAACCTACAAAATTGGCTCAACACCTATCTCACTGGAAGGAAAAAAATTGTTAAGATTGGTGACTTGGACTCTAGCCCGATCTAAGTTTATTCAGGTGTTCCCGAAGGTAGCCATTTGAGACCACCACTATTTGACTGTTTTATTAATGATTTTCCATCAGTTTTATCAACAGGCAACTGCTTAATATTTGCAGATGATATACAAATGTTTAAAACTACAAATAATTATAATGATTGTGTTGCATTTTAGCAAGACATTTTAAAGTTTGAAAATTGGTGTGAACAAAATCATCTTGACCTTAATCTGTCAAAGTGTTCTGTGTTAACTTACAGTCACTTAAAAAACCCCATGATTTTTGATTATTTCCTCAAAGGAATCAAGCTATATAGGGATCATGATGTTAAAGACCTAGGCGTAGTATTTGATGAGAAACTTAACTTTATTTCACATGTCTCCTATATTGTTTCAAAAGCTTAATCTGAGTTAGGTTTCCTAAAACGGAATTCTTCTGATTTTAAGGACCCATACACACTGAAAGCTATTATTTGTTCACTTGTTGCCTTTTGTAAGCGATGCAAACTCTTGAATCAAGGGGTAGAATGTTTAGTGTTTTATTTATTCGTGATATTCTTTCAAATAACATTGATTGCGAGTTTTTTCTTTCTTTGATGAATATTTATGCACCTAGTCGATCTTTAAGAACGAGAAATTTTATGTTTGAATATCCTCATTCTACAAATTATGGCCAGCGTGAACCTATTTCTCACTGTTGAACATTTTTTAATATGCACTATAATGAACTAGACATATGGCTCAAAATCACCAAGGTTGCACATTTTCTAAAAGGAAAATACGTCAAATAATGTAATGATTTCAAATAAGAGCGCTCATTGATTATACGACGGCCATCTTAATTGCCGTCAATAATTAAATGTAATAAATACGTTCACGGAATGACGGACTATTGATGTACGCTCTACGAATAATGAATAGATCTAGATATAATTTATTTAACGAAAAAAAGGCTGATATGCGACCCAAACTGATAACTTCCCATCCCGTCTGTCGATTTGTCTTGCTTAAAAGTTTGTCTATATGTACTCGTATCAATTTTAACAAATTTGCATACTATTTTTTGTAGATTTTATTTTTTCATGAAAAAACGGATTGTTGGATTTTTATATAAAAATTACTGAATATCGAAAACAATATTTTCTGTGAAATAAAATAATTTTGAAGCCAATATTTTTAATTTTTGAAAAGCTATTTGAGCCGAAAGCAAATTTTTACCAAGTTTTAGTATTGTTTTTTTTTAGAGTTTAATGTTTGTAAAAAAAATTGTCAATGCGATTTTTTTCAAAATTTTATTGAATGTTGAAAACAATATTTCTTATAAAATAAAATTAGTTTGAAGTCAATATTTCAAGTTTTTGAAAAGATATTTGAGTCGAAAATCAATGTTTACCAACTTTTATACATTTTTTTTAGGTTTTTATTTTTTGTAAAAAAACTGTCAGTTCGATTTTTCTCAAAATTTGTCCTAATGTTGAAAAAAATATTTCTTATAAGAAAAAAAAATTAGTTAGAAGCTATTATCTCAAAGTTTTTAAAAGATATCTGAGTCGAAAATCATTTTGTACCAACTTTTGTCAATTTTTTTCCGGTTTTTAATTTTTTGTAAAAAAAACTGTCTCGATTTTTTCAAACTTTAACTGAATGTTGACAACAAGATTTTTTGAAAGATAAAAGTAAATTGAAGCCAATATCTCCAAGTTTTGAAAAGATATTTGAGTCGAAAATCAATTTTTACCAACTTTTATACAATTTTTTTATGTTTTTATTTTTTGTAAAAAAACTTTCAATTCGACTTTTCTCAACATTTCTCAAAATGTTGAAAACAATATTTCTTATAAGATAAAATAAGCTTGAAGCCTAAATTTCAAGTTTTTGAAAAGATATTTGAATCGATATTCAATTTTTACGAACTTTGAGTAATATTTTTTTATATTTTTATTTTTTATAAAAAAAACTGTCAATTAAATTTTTCTCAAAATTTTATCAGATGCCAAAAACATTAGATATTCTTCGTTGCACACAATTGTTTTAGAGATGAAATCATATTTCAGTCGTAAAATTTTGGAGGTGACAAATTTATTAATTTATAAAAAAACCGTTATATTGATTTTTTTTTCAAAAAATATACCTCTTTCGTATCACGTTACAATATATTATATAAAATTCAATTCAAGTCTCTAGCGTTTTTGGTTCGTAAGATATTTAGGGTTAACCAAAATTGTCACCTTTTTTTTCAAACTGCTATGGTAAAAAAACCACCCACGCAATTGTTTTGAGAGCCCTTTCTGCATCTCTTTGCCTTATTGTCTGTATAACAAAATTTATTTGAAGTTTATATATATCTTCTGGTTCTTGAGCTATGGAGGACGAAAAAAACGTCGCGAACGTACGGACGTACAAACGTACGTACACACGCACGCACAGACATCTTTCTAAAAATCTTTTATTTCGACTCTAGTGACCTTGAAACGTCGATAAATGTCAAAATTTTCAATTTGACAAATCGGACCCATTACAATAACTTTCTATGGGAAGTTAATAAAAAAAATCCTGGCGCAATTTCGTTTCAAAGTCAAATGGTGCATTTCAAGATTCTGAAAAAGAATCAAATACAAATTAAGCAATTTTTTTCGGATTAATTTCAGAATCTTCAGAATTAACGGACAGTTTTCAAGATTCTGAATTAATTTCAAATTTAAAGGAGACTTAAACATAAATTTTTACTTAAGTAGCTTCTCACAAAGGACGGGGACTTAAACCACTACTAAATGAGATTTATTTCCCACTGAGTTTAAACTAAGTTCCTAAATGAACCTAGTTCATTTGGACTTATTTCCCTGCACCTTACTTTTAACTTAAAATACCAAAAGATGACTCCTACAAAAGTGACAGCTGCCTTAAAAGCAGACTATTCAAAATAAAACCTCTTCATAGAATCCCCTATATAAATAAAAAGTAAGTATTCGCCTGAGTGTACATAAAAAGAAATACATTTTAATTGTGACAAAAAATAGTTTCCAAAACTCATTTTGGAGATGCGGGGCATCGATCCCCGTACCTCTCACATGCTAAGCGAGCGCTCTACCATCTGAGCTACATCCCCGTTGAAAGTTACCAGCAATGAACTTTTAAAGGCTATAAATGTATTGGCTTAAGTTGAAATAAAATTTATAATTTTGACCACGTTCTTCTTGCATTGCAATCGATAGTTGGCATTTAATAAAAATCATTTCCACTCAGACAAAATTTCTTAATAATGGTTTTGAGTGGTCAAGTTTTCAGTGTAAACGAAATCAAACTCATCTCAACTTATCAAAATAAACATGACTTCTTTCTTCAAATCAATTAAAAAGTTTTTTGGAATCATTTGCATTTTTTTCATATTTTCACTTAAGTTCTTTAAGCTGTTGAGACACTTCCAACATAAATACTTCAATCTCAAGCTGCTGCTACTTTTTGGAGCATCTGGTACTTCATTGAATAAAAGCAAAAACAAAAATATTACGTTTTTTTAATTAAACAGCAAACACTCCAAAAAGTTTTATTTCTTCTTTTTCTGCCGTCAAAAATTCATTTTATTATGATTAAATGTATTTCATAAAATGCCAGCAATCATAAGTAAAAGAGATTGGGGGAGGACAAATCATCCCGACAATCAGATTAAACCACTCTTTCCATCTTTAGGCTTGGTTATAGAAAGTCGTATAATGAACTTCGATAGCAATGATGTGCTTCTCTTCCTACCCCTGTCAATTTGAATATAATCACAGTAACAATATAACAATTCAAAAAAAAAGAACGAAAGTGAACAATTCAATGCGTCCTGAATCTATTCAGGAATTGAAAGAGAGTGAGCGAATCCAAAGAAGGGAAGAGAGATAGAGAAAGACTGTTTCATCCCTAATTGAGATGATCAGAACGTTTTCCAATCCATGAAAAAATATACCTTGTGGGATGTGCGAACGGAAGGGGATGTCATTTTTAGACAGCAAAAGGCAAAGACCATCAATCCAGATTGCCACCACGAACAGCGACCGACAACGACGACGTCTAGGTTTGGGTCTGGATCTGAGTCTGAGTCCTGGCCTCCCTCAATAAAGCGGATTAATGCCCGGAAAATATAGGAAATATTTTTGCATTATTTTAAAACTTTCGATGGAAGACAAAAAAAAATAAATAAAATATAAGAATGAGAAATAAGATTAGATTGAAGAAGGTGAGCGAGAGAGAAAGAGCGTCAAAGATTGTGAGTGAAAAGACTTAAAAGTAATTTTACGTCTGACTAAACACTAATGTGCCAATATTTTATTGTTTGTTTGGAAAAGAAGAAAACGATTTTGCAAGGACTCATTGAGAGTAAAAACTTGTGCCATCATCATCGTTGTGAGTCCTCCTGGCTCCTCCACCTACACGCAACGCATCAGTATCTTCACAATATCCATACGTATAGGTTTATACGAAATTGTACCTCCTACCAAAAACAAAAGATATTTAGTATACAAAAGTTTTTCGAACAAGGGGATGATAAAAACTCTACTAAAAATACTTCTTGTTCTTCTTCTTCTTCGTATGCCAAATGAAAAGTAAACAAAATTTACAAAGGGGTGTAAGTTAGATGTGGATAAAGTAAAGGTGTTTTATTTTTGTTGTTTTTTTGTTGTCCCCTTATATTTGTTTTTGGTTTAAGATTTATTAAGTGGAATTTCTTTTGGAACATCAAATCGAGCTACAAAAACAGTCAATTTAATCCAAATTTCCAAGCTTTAACTTTTGCTTAAGATTAAGCTTTTTAGTAACTCTAGTACGCGTCTTAAATAAAGAACTTACGAATGGGTTTTAAATTAAGGCTCGGCGACTCAATGCAGGCTTAAAGGGAGACTATGTGACGGCATTGAGACATTTCTCCATATATTCAATTGTAACAGTTAGTTTTTTGGTTTGATAACACTGGTCAACAAAGTATGTGGCATTCAAATTATATTTTTCAAAGTTTTTAATGGCTTTAATTTGAAAACGACGTCAAAATCAAATTATTATCGCGCTAGGGTTTTGGGATAAAATTTCGTATTTTTCAAATGAACCTTATATTAGACTTCTTTAAGAATCTATCTTAATTAATGAAGTAGTTTTTTGTTTGTCAATAAAATTTATGATAATTTTTCAAACCTACAATTCCTTAGTACTTACTTACTTATTTAAGGTGGCGCTACAGTCCGGGCGGACCTAGGCCTCAACCAACAAGCGTCTCCAGCCAGCTCGGTCCCTAGCTAGCTGTCTCCAGTTTCGCACGCCAAGTTGGTTGAGGTCCTCTCCCACCTGCGTGCTCCACCTGAGTCGCGGTCTTCCTCTACTGCGCCGGCCGTCCCTCGGGATTAGATTCGAAGACCTTCCGGGCTGGAGCGTTGATGTCCATCCGCTCTACATGACCTAGCCATCTAAGCCGTTGGACTTTGATTCTACTAACTAGGTCAGTGTCGCTGTACAACCCGTACAGCTCGTCATTATATCTTCTCCTCCATTGTCCATCTATGCGTACGGGACCAAAAATCGCCCGAAGAATTTTTCTCTCGAAGCATCCTAAGACGCTCTCATCTTTCTTTGACAGGGTCCAGGCCTCAGCGCCATAAATGAGAACCGGGATGATGAGTGTCTTATAGATGGTGATTTTACATGCTCGAGAGAGGACTTTACTTCTCAATTGCCTTCTAAGTCCAAAGAAGCAGCGATTTGCAAGAGTTATTCTTCGTTTGATTTCAGCGCTGGTGTCGTTGTCTGCATTAATAGCGGTGCCTAGGTAGACAAAGTCCTTAACTACCTCAAAGTTATAGCTGTCCATGGTGACGTTTTGTCCAAGACGTCGTCGTTCAGTGTCCTTTTTTGATGACAGCATCTTCTTCGCTTCCGTCGCAATGCTCAAAAACGCTCCACTGACATCACGCTTTGATCTTCCAATTATGTCAATATCATCTGCGTATCCGAGTAATTGGATGGACCTTTGGAACATTGTGCCTCTAGTGTTGACGGTTGAGTTTTGCACAATTCTTGCCAGAACGATGTTGAAGAAGTCGCATGACAGTGCCTCGCCTTGTCTAAAACCTTTTTTGACATCAAATGCATCGGTAAGATCTTTTCCGACCTTGATAGAGCAGCGTGCATTCTCCATCGTCATTCTGCACAAACGGATAAGTTTGACAGGGATGCCAAAACTAGACATTGCTCGGTAGAGCTCTTCCCTATAGATGCTATCATACGCGGCTTTGAAATCGATAAAGAGATGGTGGGTATCGATTTGAAGCTAGTGGGTTTTTTCCAAGATCTGCCGTAGTGTGAATATTTGGTCGATAGTGGACTTTCCGGGGCTGAGGCTACACTGATAAGGACATATCAGGTGGTTGACGAACGGCTTCAGACGTTCACATAATACGGCAGAGAAGATCTTATAATGTTAAGGAAACTGATGACTCTGTAGTTGGCGCAATTTAAAGGATCTCCTTTTTTATGTATTGGGCAAACTATGCTGAGATTCCACTCATCGGGCATGCTTTCTTCCGACCATATTTTGCAGATGAGTTGGTGCATGCTCCGTACCAAGTCATCGCCTGCTGCTTTGAATAGTTCGCCAGCGATGCCGTCAGCATGTTTGACTTAAGTTTAGATATAGCTATCTTCACTTCGTCAAGGTCGGGTAGGCTGAATTGTTAATCTGCGCCGCCGAGGTTGAGTGGTTCTATCTCCCTTACAGCGGGATTCGGTTCGTCATCGCCGTTATATAATTTGGAGAAGTGATCTTTCCATATTCTCAGCATGGACTGCGGTTCTACTACGATGTTCCCCTGATCGTCTTTGCAGGCTTCGGTTCGTGGCTGGTACCACGAATCGAAGGCTGTAAAGAGGTTCGTAATTTTCCCTCTATCTCCTCGATCGCGCGCTTCTCATGCTCTCTTTTTTCTCATGCTCTCTGCGTGCCCTTCCCGGCATTCGTCGTCAAACCAGGGGTTTCCCTGTGGTGGCCGTGTGAAACCTAGCACTTCAGAGGCGGCATCTCTGATGGCTGCAAAGCAATGTTGCCACTGGTTTTCAATGCTTAACGCAGGAAGCATAGGACTACTTAAGAGGTTATTAGAGACTCGATCGGAAAAGGACATGGCAGTCTCTTGCGATTGTAGCCGTCTAACGTCGAATCTTCTCACAGTACTTCCTTGTTTTGGCTTGGATCGGGATATCCATAGCCGTACCTTGGCTACAACGAAGTAGTGGTCCAAGTCAATGTTGGCCTCTCGGAATGTTCGGATATCCTGGATACTGGAGAAGTGTCGTGCGTCGATCGCAATGTGGTCAATCTTTTTGACGGTTGATTGATCAGGAGATTTCCATGTCCCCTTGTGGATATTGAGATGCGTGAACTAGCTACCAGAACGTCTCGCCCCGCAGCGAAATCGACCAGCCTGAATCCGTTGTCGGAGGTAGTGTCGTGCAGGCTGTATCTCCCGATTATCCCACCAAAGATGTCTTCTCTTCCTAGCTTAGTATTAAAATCTCCTAAGACAATTTTAATGTCATAGCCAGGGCACTGCTCATATGTCTTGTCCAAGAGCTCGAAGAATATGTCTTTGGTGTCTTCATCTTTCTCCTCTGTTGAGGCATGCGCGTATATTAGGCTTATGTTGGCGAATTTAGCCTTGATTGTAGCCGTCTAACGTCGAATCTTCTCACAGTACTTCCTTGTTTTGGCTTGGATCGGGATATCCATAGCCGTACCTTGGCTACAACGAAGTAGTGGTCCAAGTCAATGTTGGCCTCTCGGAATGTTCGGATATCCTGGATACTGGAGAAGTGTCGTGCGTCGATCGCAATGTGGTCAATCTTTTTGACGGTTGATTGATCAGGAGATTTCCATGTCCCCTTGTGGATATTGAGATGCGTGAACTAGCTACCAGAACGTCTCGCCCCGCAGCGAAATCGACCAGCCTGAATCCGTTGTCGGAGGTAGTGTCGTGCAGGCTGTATCTCCCGATTATCCCACCAAAGATGTCTTCTCTTCCTAGCTTAGTATTAAAATCTCCTAAGACAATTTTAATGTCATAGCCAGGGCACTGCTCATATGTCTTGTCCAAGAGCTCGAAGAATATGTCTTTGGTGTCTTCATCTTTCTCCTCTGTTGAGGCATGCGCGTATATTAGGCTTATGTTGGCGAATTTAGCCTTGATGCGGATTGTCGTGATGCGCTCGCTGTTGAAACTCAAGACTTTTTGCCTGAGCCTAGTTTCAACAACAAATCCACACCCAAATAGACGCTGTCTTTGTTCTCGGTAGCAGTCGCCGTAGTAGATATCACAGTCTTTTAGTTTGCGTTTGCCCGGTCCATCCCATCGCACTTCTTGGATGGCTGTAATATCTGCCTTGCAGCAGTTTAGGGCTTCCGCTAATTGTTCGGCTGCACATGGTCTGTTAAGGGACCTAACATTCCACGTACATATCCGAAGTTCGTTGTCCTTATTTCGTTTGCGTGGGTTGTCAACAGTGAATCCGTCCGTATCCGAGGCTTATTGATGCTTCGAAACTTAAGGTATTTTTACGTGGCCAGGAAGTCACCCCGACGGCACAACCCCCAACCTGGAAGGCCAGATCCTTAGTATAACTCCAAGGAAGGGGAGCGGGATAAACCGCTCCTTACAGGCCTGGGCTCCGAATATGTCGAAGAAGCCCTATAAGGTGTTCACTAAGAAATTCAACCTTACTGGAACTGTAGACGCCACCGTTGATTCCATCTCGAGAATTCGTCCGCTGCCGCCTGGATAAGGAGAGGTGCCTTAGTGGGAACACCTCTCCCCCCCCTCTCTCGTTTGCTGCCCCCAACAACTTTCCACTGGGGTTGGAACCCAATCTCCAGTTGAGGTACTAGGCACCCGATGTTCACCGCGGGGAGGTGAGAATAGGAGTTGATAGACAGAGGTGGGTTTTGAGAAAAACCTGTGGACGCTTGTGTCCTCTTGAAGGACATGTCTACCATTTGAACATTACAATCCCTTAGTATTCAGTTTAAATATTTTGCGTTTCTTAATTATTTCTCAAGAAGTCCTCATTAGATAGTTGTAAGTTTTCACCTGCCATGTATGAACCTTAAAAGAATGATGAAGCATTAATACTAAAATAGTTCTTAATAGAAAAACGCAAAACGAAACATTATACAAACTGTATATTGTAGTCTTTGTGAATTGGTAGTCTTTAGGTTATAACATCAAGTTTTTTGAAAACATATATTGAAAAAATATGCAAAGAATGTTGGAAATGGTTATTTCTGAGTTTAAGCACATTCAGTTCTAGTTAACTTCCCATAGGAAGTTATTGTAATGGGTCCGATTTGTCAAATTGAAAATTTTGACATTTCTCGACGTTTCAGGTTCCTAGAGTCGAAATAAAAGATTTTTAGAAAGATGTCTGTGCGTGCGTGTGTACGTACGTTCGCGACGTTTTTTTCGTCCTCCATAGCTCAAGAACCGGAAGAGATATCGATTTCAAATAAATTTTGTTATAAAGATAAAAAGGCAGAAAGATGCAGAAAGGGCTCTCAAGAAAATTGCGTGTTTGGTTTTTTTTTACCATAGCAGTTTGAAAAAATGTGAAAATTTTGGTTAACCCTAAATATCTTACGAACCAAAATAGCTAGAGACTTGAATTAAATTTTATATAATATATTGTAATGTGATACCAAAGAAGTATATTTTTTGAAAAAAAAAAAAAACGATTTAACGTTTTTTTTATAAATCAAAAAAACTGAAAAAAAAAAATTTGACCACCTCCAAAATTTTACGACTAAAATATGATTTCATCTCCAAAACAATTTTGTGCAACGAAGAATAATGTTTTTGACATCTGATACAATTTTGAGGAAAATCGAATTGATAGTTTTTTTTTATAAAAATAAAAACCTAAAAAAAAATTAATAAAAGTTGGTAAAAATTGATTTTCGACTCAAATATCTTTTCAAAGCTTTGAGATATTGGCTTTAATTTACTTTTATCTTTTAAAAAATATTGTTCTCAACATTCAGTAAAATTTTGAACAAAAATCGAATTGACAGTTTTTTTTTATAAAAAATAAAAACCTAACAAAAAAATTAACAAAAGTTGGTAAAAAATGATTTTCGACTCAAATATCTGTTCAAATATTCGAGATAATAGCTTCAAACTTATTTTTACTTATAAAAAATATTGTTTTTCAACATTAGGACATATGTTGAGAACATCGAATTGACAGTTTTCTTACAAAAAATAAAAACCTAAAAAAAAATGTATAAAAGTTTGTAAAAATTGATTTTCGACTCAAATATCTTTTCAAAAATTGTATATATTTTGTTTAAACTACCTTTATCTTTCAAGAAATATCGTTGTTAACATTCAGTCAAATTTTGAAAAAAATCGAATTGACAGTTTATTTACAAAAAATAAAACTCTTAAAAAAAAACAATACTAAAACTTGGTAAAAATTTACTTTCGACTCAAATAGCTTTTCAAAAATTAAAAATATTGGCTTCAAACTTATTTTATTTCACAGAAAATATTGTTTTCGATATTTATTAATTTATATATAAAAATCCAACAGTCCGTTTCTTCATAAAAAATAAAATCTACAAAAAAAAAGTACGCAAATTTGGTAAAAATTTGATACGAGTACATGTACTTTTAAGCAAGACCAATCGACAGACGGGATGGGAAGTTATCAGTTATCGAATCACCAATATTTATTCTTTCTTCGAATTCCTCAATATCTTCTTTCTTCTCAATCTTTTCCTTTTTTTCTTTTCAAAGCTCCTCCTTTTTCAATTCCTCGAACTTTCTCTTTTTTTATTTTTAACCTTTTTACTTGTTAGGCTCTTTCCAGAGTGCCTTCCAAGCTAATTCAAAAACTAATTTTTCCTCCCTCGACCATTCCAGTCACAAACACATTCATCCAACACAGACATTCGTTTTCGTGATTGTCGGTCACAGCATCAAGGCTTCCTGGGAGCTTTACGCTCATCAGGAAAGCCACCGTTGTTAACTCTCAGCGAAACTTTACTTTCACATACACAATAACGGTTTCAACAAATTGTTCGATGAGTTTCCAAAACTTGCAGAAACATAATGGCGAGTTCAGACCCCTTCCCAACTATTCTTATTTCTCGAGAAAGTTCAAAGAAAAACAAAAATCGAGAAGAAGTCTAAACTAGGCATTTTCCTATTACTATATTACACGCGAAATTCGAGGTTTGAGTTTTATACCAAAAATGAAACTAAGCGACTTTAAAAACGCAACGTTAAAAGCCCATTTTTTACATAAACGATTAAATGTTAATTTCTTAATCTACGTTAAGAATTGCAAATGTTGAATTTAAAAAAATATGTTGTTATTGTTGTTGTTGTTGTTGTTGTTGTTGTTGTTGTTGTTTAAGTCGGGTCCGCCTGACCACATACATACTTCTTCGGCTCATCCGCCGGCATTTTCGACCTTGTCTGTATCCTCTCTCAGTTTCCGAAACTGCCTATCAATTTCCGTTCTGTCTGGGTCCCTATCGCTATCCCTAATTCCTACATCATGGCCACTAGTTACCATGTTCCTACCGAAATTCGCGAAGTATGGCGACACACCTAAAACCCCATGTTGCGAAGTTCGGATTGCAAAGGCCACGTTTGCCAGTTGTGAATCCCAACTCCGCTGGTTTTCCGAAACATACAACCGGAGCGTAGTCGCTTGCGGATGATAATTTGCCATAAACCGAAGTTGTGACCCGTACGCTTCGCTAAGCGTTTTCAGTTCATTGCCACGGAACTGAGGACCGTTGTCACATACGATCCACTTAGGAATCCCGAAAAGAAGAAACACGTTTTTTTCCAACTCCCGGCATACCGCTTTCGCCGTTGCGGACCTTAAAGCGAACAATAAGGGGAACTTTGTGAAATAATCGACGACCGTTAAAATGTAAACGAATCCTCGCGACGACTATGGTAATGGACCCACCAATTCCATGCAAATTATTTCCCACGGTTGGGAATTACCGACTCGTTCGGTCATTAGACCAGCTGGTTTTTCGTTCACCGGTTTCACACTTTGGCAAATTTTACTATTCCTAACGTACCTCGTAATATCACTGCTCATTTTGGGCCAGTAATATTTTTCTGCTACCCTAGCAAAAGTTTTCTTAACGCCCATGTGTCCCGAAAGTGGAGCATCATGGCACACATTAAGAATTCTCGTCCTATCATTTTTCCCTAACACTAACTTCCACTCCTCACCATTATTATGAGCGACTATATGGTTCAACCTAACATGTTTATAGAGCTTCCCATGGGTAATTTAACGGGCTCTTTTCTACCTGTGATTTTATCTTAAACACCCAAGGGTCCGAATCCGCTTCAGAGGCACCATCTACTTATGGAACTCCTCGCGACAACATATCAGGAACGACATGTTCTTTGCCCTTTCTATGGGTGATCTTAAAATCAAAACGAGCTAATCTACCCTACGGATCCTTAAGGTTGCTTAGCCAGACCAAAGAGTGGTGATCAGTTACGACTGTAAATCAAACACCTTCGAGATACGGCCGCAACTTTTCAATAGCCCAAAGGACCGCTAAACATTCCCTCTCGGTCGTAGAAACCGACTTAAAATGGCTTTTTCGCCATCCTCAAACTCCTGAGATAATACGACCCCGATGCCATAGTCCGACGCATCTGTTTGTACAAGAAACGACCTTGAAAAATACGGACATGTCAAAATAGGTGCCGTAAACAAACACTCTTTGGCTTTCCTAAAACTCTCCTCACATTCTTCTGTCCACTTAAATTTCTTACCTTTCTTTAAGAAATCGGTAAGAGGCCTAACCAAAATTGCAAAATTTGGTACAAACCTACGGTTCCACGAAATTGTCCCTACAAAACTCCTAATTTCCTTCACGTTTTCGGTGCAGGAATCCTAATCATGCTTTCCACTTTTTCCGGGTCAACATGAAGCCCGTTCCTATCAACTACATACTCTAGAAATTTTAAAGAAGGCCTACAAAAATTACACTTTTCCCTACCTACTTATAAACCTGCTTCTCTTAACCTTTGAAAAACTTCTTTTAAAATTTATAGGTGCCTATCGAAAGAATCGGTGACGATGATAATGTCATCCAAGTACACAAAGACAAACGGTTCTAAGTCAGAACCTAAAACGTCGTCAATAAACCTCGGTCAAGTTGCCGGGGTATCTGCCAATAAGCAGATTTAATGCCTAATGAAGACAAGTACTTCGCGTTTCGAAGCTTGTCTAAAATCGCTGAAATGAAAGGAAGTGGATAAGCATCCCTATCTGTAACCTCATTCAATTTCCTATAGTAAACACAGAACCGATAACTGCCATCTTCCTTCTTAACCAGAAGTATCGGCGATGCCCAAGGACTCTTCGACTTCTCGATCACTCCAGCTTCCAACATCTCCTGGAGCTCCTGATCGATATGTTTCTGAATCGTTGGCGAAACAGAGTAATATCGTTGTTTTATCGGTTCTGCCGACGTCCTTATCTTGTGCTTCAATCCATCATTGTCTTCTGGAATTTTCTTCAAAGAGTTTAAAATTTTAGTAATTGCTCCTATTTAATAAATCTGTTAAAAAAGATGAGGTACAATATTGTAAGCCAATTTCTAAGCTTTCCTTAATTGCAAAGATTTTAGATTGTCTTGTCAAAGATATATTTATCAATCACAAAAATGCTCTTGTGAGTGATTTCTAAAACAGGTTTTGGAAGGGCAGAACTATTGTATCAAATTTAGTTGAGTTTACGAAGTTATTTATAAACACTTGTGGCATAATCACAAACACACTTCAGCTTCGACTTCGTCTGCGTTGCGGTGGGCCTGCTTCGAGGTTGCTTTGAATGACATTTCTAAAATGACACTTCTGTTATTAGCAGTTATTTTTTTTCTCAAAAGTTTGTTTTGGTTTGTCGTGCAGTAAAAAATATGAATTTTGAAATCGAAAAAATTAAAGGAGTAGCTTTCACAGCCTATCGTGGTTATGTTCAACTCATGGAGCAAGAAAAAAAAGATTGAGAGACGTTGGTGCGTCTGGGAGCTCAATAGGCGGAGAGATGAGAATGTATTGTATGCTCTAAACTTTAGCCAAATGAAGGTTAAGGACCAAGAGCACTTCTTTAAAATAAAAAGGATGTCTCCTAAAGCATTTGAGATACTCCGCGCTTTTATTGAACCACATATTGAGAAGACTAGTTGGAGAAAACCTATTGAACCAAATGCACGACTTTTCTTAACTCTTTTGTAAGTTGTTCATTTTTGTTCAAGGTATGTATTAGTCACAAGGAGTACCAAAGCAGATCCTCGCGTGGATGTTTTGTATAAGATATTCAACTATTGCAAACATCATTTACGAAACAACCTATATTCTTTGGGCCTGCCTTATGTCCTTCGATTTATCACCACCAACAGAAATTTATTGGAAGTGCATTTCTTATGACTTCTAAATTTTGTGGAATTTACCCAATTGTGTTGGCGCTATTGATGGCAAACACATCAATAATCATGGCCCACCAGGTGCTGGTTTGGAACAGTGCAATTATAAGGGACACCATTCGATAGTTCTTCTAGCCACTTGCGACGCCAATTATACTTTTGTCGCAGTTGACATCGGTGCGTACTGAAGTCAAAGTAATGGTGGAGTGTTTGCAGACTCATCTTTTGGTAGAAAGTTATTAACTAGTGGTAGAAGAGCTCTACCGAGCAATGTCTAGTTTTGGCATCCCTGTCAAACTTTTCCGTTTATGCAGAATGACGATGGAGAATGCGCGCTGCTCTATCAAGGTCGGTAAAGATCTTACCGATTCATTTGATGTCAAAAAAGGTTTTATACAAGGCGATGCACTGTCATGCGACTTCTTCAACATCGTGAATTGATGATATTGACATAATTGGAAGATCAAAGCGTGATGTCAGTGGAGCGCTTTTGAGCATTGCGACGGAAGCGAAGAAGATGGGTTTAGTGGTCAATGAGGGCAAGACCAAGTATATGCTGTCATCAAAAAAGGACACTGAACGACGACGTCCTGGACAAAACGTCACCATGGACAGCTATAACTTTGAGGTAGTTAAGGACTTTGTCTACCTAGGCACCGCTATTAATGCAGACAACGACACCAGCGCTGAAATCAAACGAAGAATGATTCTTGCAAATCGCTGCTTCTTTGGACTTAGAAGGCAATTGAGAAGTAAAGTCCTCTCTCGAGCATGTAAAATCACCATCTATAAGACACTCATCATCCCGGTTCTCATTTATGGCGCTGAGGCCTGGACCCTGTCAAAGAAAGATGAGAGCGTCTTAGGATGCTTCGAGAGAAAAATTCTTCGGGTGATTTTTGGTCCCGTACGCATAGATGGAGAATGGAGGAGAAGATATAACGTCGAACTGTATGGGCTGTTCAGCGACACTGACCTAGGAAAAAGAAAAAAAAAGTCCAACGGCTTAGATGGCTGGGTCATGTAGAGAAAGGACATCAACGCTCCAGCCCGGAAGGTCTTCGAATCCAATCCCGAGGGACGGCGCAGTAGAGGAAGACCGCGACTCAGGTGGCGCACGCAGGTGGGAGAGGACCTCAACCAACTTGGCGTGCGAAACTGGAGACAGCTAGCTAGGGACCGAGCTGGCTGGAGACGCTTGTTGGTTGAGGCTCAGGTCCGCCCCGGACTGTAGCGCCACCTTAAGTAAGTAAGTATTAGATGATTATGAATATAGTAATGACGGAAAGCTGTTTTAATGCTTTACGCGAAAAGTTGATTGTCTTACATTTGTTAATGTTAAGCTCTAAGCAATGTTTGATATAAGGTAGACGAAAGGTAGACATACCATGAACAGCGATATTTAACAATATTTGATGACCAAATGTCAATGTCGAAGCTGATAGAATACGATCTATCTCGTATAAGAATTAATTAATTTCAGGAAAAGAATTTCAAAAACTAAGTCAAACTCTTTGCTGAAGTTAGTATGGAGAAAATATGAACTTCATTCCTGTTTTCAAATGTAGAAGATCTATTTTTTTTAAGAAAACGTGCTGCTTTCAAAAATGTTTGGGATTTGAGAAAAAAAGTTAGCTATTGGTCGATAGTTTATCACCTTTTCTTTTGGTTCCTTCTTGTAAATTGGGGTTATAAAAGAAATTTTCCATATTTACGGATTTATTTCTTGAGACAATTATAGATGAAAAATGTTGGCTTGATCCTTTGGTAACGAACTTATTTAACTAAAAATAAGCTTTATCATTGAAAAAATGGTAAGCGCACAGCTCTAATTGTGGCATTCAAATCGTTTCGATACTCCGCTCCGAATAAGTTTGAAAACCTCAAATAAAAGGCCCTATCCGTTTGGCCCTGTTTTTTGTAGTCGTCTTAACTTACTTACTTATTTAAAATGGCGCTACAGTCATTTGTAAACTAGGGTCTCAGCCAACAAAAACTTCTCCATCTCGGTCCCTAGCTAGATGCATCCAGCTACCCCCTCCAAGTTGGGTGAGATCACTTTCCACTTGTGATTGCCACCTAATCTGCGGTCTTTCTCTATTGCGCTGTGATCTTGGAGTGGATTCGAAGACTTTCTAGGCTAGAGCATTAGTTTCCATGCGCTCTATGTGACCTAGCCATCTCAGTATTTGGACTTTTATCCTTCTGGCGAAGTCTACCTCGCTCTTCAGCTTGTACAGCTCGAAGTTTCATCTTCTCCTCCACTCACCTTGTAAACTGGATCATACGATCTCTCGAGCGTCCAAAGTGTCGTCTTATACAGCGACATTTTGGTCGCTCGAGGGAGGGCTTTTCTACTCAATAACTCTCTTAGTCCAAAAAAACACCGCGGTTAGCAAGAGGAATTCTATGTTTGAACTAAAGTTGTTGTTGCGCTAAAGTTGTTTTCTGTGTTCATAGCAAGACATAGCATACCTACCTTAAAGTTACTTACGCTCAGTTTTTCCGATTATATCAATGTCATCAGCATAAGAGGGTATTTGGACAATTTGAAAATATAGTGCCTCTAGTGTTGAAGTTGGAGCTCTGCTATATTTCTTGAAGTACGATGTTAAAGAAACCGCATGACAGCGCAGCACCTTGTCTAAAACCTTTTTTGACATCAAAAGGTTCTGAAGTTGTTTTCAACCTTTACGGAGCAGCGAGGATTCTCCATGGCACAAATGGACGAGTTTGGCAGGAATGCCAAAACTAGACATGGTTCTAAACAGCTCGTCCCTGTAGATGCTGTCATATGAGGCCTTGAAATCGATGAAGAAATATTGAGTGTCGGTTTGATGTCATTAACTTTTTGTCCAGGATCTGCCGTTATGTTGATCGGTTGTGGACTTTCCTTTTCCAAAACCACACTGATAACGACCTATCAAGTTGCTGACGATGTGCTTTTGACGCTCACATATTACGGCGGGGAAGATTTTGTAAGCGATGTTAAGTAGACTGATGCTTCTATAATGGCTGCAGTTTAGAGGGTCTCTTTTTATTTCAATCAGCTGTCTTAACTCTTGCTCTCAAAAAACAAAAACCCGAAGAACTTCAATAACCCAATGAATTAAATATCTAATGTGATCATTCATTGAAGAGTCTTACAAAGCAAAAAGTATTAAAATACCTCTGAAGACTTCTTTAATTAATTATTCAATATTTCAATATCCGCGTTAATTCCTGCTTACGACGTAAATTCCATAAAAGCTCTAAAATTCTATAAAAAAAGGGTTAAGAAAGTCATGAACATTTTTAAAACAAACACTCTTCTTTCGCATATATGTAAGTGTATGTTATTTATCAAGTATTCTACCGCAGACGACAACTTTACAAGCTGGTTTCCAGCTCTTCTTGATGCGGCTATAACCCAGGCATATGTACCTTCAAATGTATGGAAATAAATCGCTCTTCATCCGGTTGTTAGTGATGGTGATATCCTCCCTCTTTGGATGGTGGTGCATATCTTGGAAGTATAAAATTGATGAATATTCACCTTACGGGAGAAACCCAGAATTGCTAAGGCTTGAGTTGTTAACGAAACGGTACTACAAAAGGTACTTGTTCTTTCTGTAAACTGCCAATATCCTTGTTTGAATATTTTTTTTCTTTGAAGAGGAAGGTTGCTTGAGTGGAAAAAATATAGCCCGTCACACTTGTTTGCGATAACCATCAGATATGAATCGTTCTTATATTTGTGAAAATCCCAAACGACCTATAGCCACCCCTACCAGGAGTTGAAATCAACCCGCGTAATTTGATTTCCACCCTTCCTCACTTTCTGTCATCATGAGGAAAAGGTGGTTTCGGTTTCGTCCTGTTTGTTTTCCTAAGTTGGCTGTTAAGCAATTAAAAATCGTGTATGAGTTCACGATGCGATGGATTGAGGATGAAGTTTAAACGTCCTCGCTCGTCGGTCGGTATAGATTGTTTGTTGTGTGAATGTTTGTGCTCCTTGAAGCCTTGGAGCTTTGTTGTATAATGATACATGATGTGCTATTTACGATGACAGTTTCTGTTTTAATTTTACTCGATTCACTGTGAATTTTAAAACAAACAAGGGATGAATATTACAGTACAATGTGTGGCGTGGATTCTTCATCAGCAGCAGCAGCACCAGGACCAGAAATTGTCGTCAATTTTCTGTTTCGAACGAACAATACTTCTGGGAGGAATGTCGCTTCTAGGAAAGGAACTCCTTCATTCATTATTACACAATAGTTAGTCGTACTTTTTGGATTCTGTTGTTTTACTTTCAGTCTTTTTTACTTTTTTGATAAAATTATATTAGAAGAATTGTTATTGTTTTGTTCCTCATGATTGCTCCATTGGTGATGCTATTTTGGGGGGTTGATATCTTCCCTATACCATCCCAACTTTTGCCTACACCCACGATCTATGAGGAGGTACTTTCGGGTGCGAGATATATACGAGACTTGAAGAACGATATTTGTGTATTTTCACTTCGTGTAGAATAAGAAAAGTATTTTTATTTTGTGTTTTCTTCTGACAAATGGAAATTTATTACCTGAGTGTTTTTAATTGTTTTAAGTGTTTTACGATGTTGTTTGCGTTTTTCGAGAGAGAACTCTTTCACTGTTAGTTCTCGCAGCACCTTTACTCATCCCGCAAATTAAAGAAAGTAAAATTAGTTTTGTTGGCATGAATATACATATGAATACTACCTCACCTCACCTCCCCTCACCACCTCCACTATACCGTTCCGTATAAACCTATAGTTTCATTGAAATAAATCGCCTAACCAAAATCGGCGGCAGCCGGCGCGTCATTTGGTCAATGATCGGTGGTCTGTGTATAGTTTTGAATTACATTTTCGTGCTTTGAATACATTATACGGCATCGACTGTATATAGATACAAAATAGAAACGTAAATTATTTTTGTTTTAAAACAAAATACAAAAACAAAATTAGGTTTATCATTGTGAAAATTTTTGAATTTTAATGTCGGGGATGTAGATCAGATGGTAGTGTACTCGCTTAGCATGTGAGACAAAAGGGGATCAATCCCCCTCATCCCTAATGATTTTTGATATTTTTTTTGCATACGTTTAGTATCGAAATTTAGTTGATTAATTTAAATTTTTAATTTTTTTCATCCGATTAACCATCAATAATGGCATATTGAAAAGCATCCCCTAACACTTGATGATTAAAAGGGGTTCACGTTTATTTGACCTTTTAGAATATAGCAAAATATATGCGTCATTATTTTCATTTCAAAAACAAGAAAAACAAGTGGTAAGATAAGCTGTTTCAAGATGAGTTTGGTCGTAAATTTAATCGTTTGCCTTATTTATGTCACCTGACGTAAGATAACAAATAAAATTAAAAATAGCCAAAACTGTGCAGCAATTTTTATGAAACTTAACTATTGATATAGATATCCACAACCTACATATATATATAGATTAGGTTACGTTAGTGTGCTGACTGTTAGTCTTGTTAGTCCCACTTAGATCGATGTAGATCCTCTATAAATTTTAAATTTTGAAAGAGCAAAATTGTCGAATTATCGAGTCTGACACGAAAGAAATCCACGTCCACCAAAGTCGACTCATAAACTAGTCATACAAAAATCGAATACAAAAAGTAATTCTTATAAAGAGTAATAATTCATTTCGTAATTTTAAGTTGGTAACGCTGGCATTTGACCATGTCACACTCACGTCATAATATTAGTTTAATTAAAACTTACTACAAAAGTGACGGTACTGATAATATATAATAATAATCTGAATTTATTAACTTTCCAAAGGAAGTTATTGTAATTGGTCCGATTTGTCGAATTGAAAATTTTGACTTTTCTCGACTTTTCAAGGCCGCTTTATTTCTATAGAGAAGCCTGTGTGGGGGCGTGCGAGCTTTTGTACGACCGTATGTAAATAACCACCAGAGATATTTCTTGTAACAAGTCAATTATATTATAAGGAGATATTGAAATTCAGTAGAAAAGCGAAACAAATTTAAGTTAACCTTTTTTTCTGTTTAAATGTATTGAAGGAGTTAAATCAATTTATTTTTGAAACGATTTAGTAAATTGTCAAAGCCAATATCTTATAGGTAAGGTTAAAGAAGCTGTCCGTGATAGATTATTACAAACTTATGCCAGTTATGAACCATTGCGATACCACATAAGACTTTCCTCTAAGCTCAATGAAACCAGTTTAAGTACTTACCAAACGTGAGTAAGATCGTTGCAGAAGAATTCTCTTAGGTAATTCTGGCGTTTTTGAGAAATTGAAGAACTGTTTACTCCTCTACTTCATCCATACAGCTTCTGCAAAAGTCATTTGAGAATACGCTTAGCCGCGTGGCGTACCTACCTATTAGACACCGATTATCGAGCTTATACGCGATAGGCAGCACCTACATCGCTTTAAATCTGGTGCAGGCCAGTTGTTTCTTGAGACTTGACACGTGGTGATGTAATTCCACCTGATCTTTAGCGGCCTGCATTAGCAATAGTTTACATGCAGCGATTGGTATGCCAGCATTTGGAAAACGTAGTAGAATGGGTTGTACTGGTTGTACATTCCTGGCGATTTCATCTGCCTTATAGTTTCCTGGAATGTCTCTATGGCCCGGCACCCAGCAAAGGTGAATATTAAACTGTTGTGCCATCTTCATTAGAGATGATCGACAGTTATGGACTGTTATAGAGTTTGGAGAGACAGAGCACAGAGATTTAATAGCGGCCTGACTATCTGAGAAGATACGGATATCAGATGTTGATAGCACGTATTCCTTAAGCCAGGACAAGACTTCTTTTATCACCAAAAGTTCCGCTTGGAACACGCTACAATGATTGGGAAGGCGGAATAAGAGACTTAATTTCAGTCGTTCAGAGTACATACCTCCACCAACCCATCCATTTATTTTTGATTCGCCTTGTAAAATTGGATTGACTTGTCTTTCAGGAATGCCCTTTCCTCCCAGGAAGGTATAGAAATCTGGAAGTTTCTGTCAAATTGCAACTTGGGAATTGTGTAGTGTGTGTGCTTTGGATAAATTCTAAATACTTACAAATTACGGAGTGGCCAATGTTGTTGTTAATCCACTGCGACGAAGCTTTGAAGCGAATAGCAGAGCTTTCAGCTATTTGTTTGCTAAATATATCAGGAGGTGTTAGGTAGAGTAGGGTACCCAGTGCCGCAGTTTGGTTCGTGCGATTCGATCCACTTATACATAGGTAAGCTGAACGTTGGACTTTATTTATTTTGTCGCGGTTTATGGCTTTATCTAAAGCAGTCCACCATTCTGCCACACAGTTAATTTAAATCGGTCTGATAACCGATAGCCAATGCGTCATTCCGTGTTGTAAGAACCATTTTTCAAGAAAAGACAGCTACAATGTCTTCTTTTTTTTCTTTTTTTTTTGACAGGAGGAAATCTTCAAAAGACACTTGGCAGTATTCGACACCAAGTAGTGTGGGGCTCTTAACCACTAAAACCAACCAATTTTGTACAATCACTTTGGGGAAAGTTTAAACTTTTAATACTTTCCCATATTTTTTTAGACCATAAGTTTATGAGGCTTGGTTCTTCTTAATCTCCGAACATGGTTTCTTATTTCAAGACGGGCTCCATTTCAGAATTAGTATGACTTTGCAGTCTCTGTTTGTGTGATTCAGCGTATTTTTTAACAACTTCTGTGACCATTTCTATTTGTACGTCACGATGTAGATCGGTATTTCTTATGTACCAAGGTGCATTAACTATTACACGAAGGACTTTGTTTTGGAATTTTTGGATGATTTCGGTATTTGGTTTCTTTGTTCAGCCCCATAATTGGATTCCATAGGTCCAATCAGGCTTTAGAACTTGATCATACAGCATTATTTTGTTTTGGATTGATAAATCAGAGTTGTTACCAAGTAACCAGTACATTTTTCTATATTTCAAGTTTAGTTCTTCTCTTTTCTTTGATGTGCTCTTTCCACTTAAGCTTTGCATCCAAAATCATTTCAAGGTATTTGGCCGTATTGGCGTAAGGTACAGCTTAATTATTAATGATTATTGGAATATTGTTTATCTTTTTATTTGTAAAGTTTATATGTAAAGATTTTGTTTCATTGAGTTTGATACGCCATTTTTCGGTCCAAGCTCTCACTGTGTCGACGGCATTTTGTAGTTTTACTGCTGCCTTAGAGACACATTTGTCGGGCACCAAAATTGCGGTATCGTCTGCAAAAGTAGCCATTATGGTGTGATTACCAACTGGAATATCCCTTGTGTATAGTAAATGCAGGGTAGGACCTAGGACACTCCCTTGTGGTACAGCGGCTTCTATTTTCTTCAATTCAGAGTATTCTTGATCGTACCTTACTCTAAACAATCGGTCTGAGATGTACAGTTTTAATATTTCAAAGTACTGCCTGGGAAGATCCCTTTGCAGTTTGTACTTAAGTCCCTCATGTCAAACCTTGTCAAAAGCTTGAGCAACATCTAAGAAAATAGCTGAACATACTTGTTTTTCCTCTAATGCTTTTTCTATTACATCCGATATTCTATGAACTTGGTCTATCGTGGAATGTTTATTTCTAAAGCCAAACTGATTGTTTGGGATTAACCTTCTTTCTTCCATGATTTTGCTAAGTCTCTTCAGAAGCAGTTTTTCAAAAACTTTTGCCATAATATGTATAAGCGATATTGGCCTGTAAGCCGTCACTTCTGTAGGTGGCTTAGCTTGCTTTGGTATGACAATTACTTCAGCAATTTTCCAATGGTGCGGGACATACCGTTGCTTAAGGCATGCATTTATTATATATTGGAGCTTTATGAAGGCTTTCAATGGCATTTCTTTCATAACCTGAGCAGTAATTAGATCGTAACCTGGTGATTTTTTATTTGGTAGTTGATGTAAACACATACTTTTTATTTCTTTAAGTCTTACAATTGGTATTTCACTTTCATCTATTTTATCAACAAACTGTAAGTTATTTTCAGCCGCGTTTGATGAGTATGGCTGAAAACATTCGCAAGATGTTCAGCGAAAAGGTTACCTTTTTCTTTCGGGTTACCGATTCATTTCCCATCTTGATATTTCAAGGGCGAGTTTTGTAACTGCGGTCTTTTTAGGCGCTTAGCTGCTTTCCATAGCGAAAAATCGGTTGAAACATCAGTCGTTAAATTCCTTAGGAATGTACTGCGTGAATCATTTCTGAATTTGTAAATTTGTTTTTTAAGATTGTTGCTTATACGATTAAACGTTGTTTTATCATCTGTAAATCTAGTATTTTGCCATTTTCTTCGAGCTCTTCTTTTCTCCATTATCAACTCTCTTATCTCTAAAGGGACATTTTATTTCATTTTGTCTTCTATTAGAAAATGTTGGAGTACTTTCTTCAGCAGCCTGTTGCACATCAGCAATAAATTGTTCCACTTCATGGTCAATTTGCTCGATTGTATCCATTGGAGATCTTAAATTTATAAAACTTAAAAGCCTTTCTCTAAAATCATTCCAGTTTGTTTTCTTATTTACAACCTTTGGATTAGTGATAGAATCACTGGAGTATGATCTGATGACAGGTCATAATTACCTTCGACACTAATGTGATTTCGTTGGATTCCTTTAGCTATGAAAAAGTCAATAAAGTCTGGTATTTTGTTAGTATCGGAAGGCCAGTAAGTTGGCGACCTGGAGGAATAGAATTCGCAATTGTATTTACGGCCTGCTTGGAAAAGCCTTTTGTTGATATAAGTCTTGAACCCCAATGGATGTGTTTCGCATTGAAGTCTCCGCCAACAAGAAAGTTATGCCCAAGAAGATTAAATAGATCTGTATAGTCATCTTCTGTCGGGGAGCGCCTTGGTGGGCAGTATATAGCTGCTATCTTAAACTCTTTCTTTCTCAAACTAATAGTTGTTACTTGCATATTTTAACTAGTAAACTTGGCTACTTCATAATGTTTTAAGCTCTCTTTTATAAGAATCGCCGATCCACTTCTTGCCTTGTCAGCTGGATGTGGAGCGTGGTAACATGAATAGTTTTCTATAACATTATCTAGACTTTGCCCATTGGAGAAATGAGTTTCGGACACCAGGCAAATATCGATTTGTTCTAGATCTAAAAAGATTTTTAATTCGGATGAATGTTGTATAAGACCGTTTGCATTCCATGTAGCGATTTTAAGTGTTCTAAATGTCTTTTTTGACTCTTTCGTGTAATAGCGTTTCCATTTTAGTTTTCTGCCTAAAATAAGAACCAGGAACTTAGCTTCGTCTGAGAACTTAAACTTGATTCCTTTATTATGGGGAGGATTAACAAATGGAATTTTGTATTTGTGTATCCGCATAGGCAATTACTCTGAAACCATCCGCAACCAGACCAATTAGGTTCCAGAGGAGAAGGGATAAAACACCACCTTAAGGTGTCCTTCTACTAACGAACTTTCTGGCATAGGTTTGCTCAGTTTTGAGTTAGTTATTATGTTAGTCAGAAAGTTATTAAAGTGAGGATCCAGTTGTAAGTTTAGCGATTCTTCACTTGAATTGGTCCAGGAGCCATCTGCATTTTTAACATCTTACTGTCTCTTAACAATTTGCTGAAGCTAAGATCACGCAATGACAACTTTAACTTTTAGCAATTTGCTAAATCCATATGGCATCTGAACCATTATTCCTATAATAGCTAAGAAAGGAATTTTCCATTCCACATAAAGGAATTCCAATCAATGGGTACGTTAAAGCGTAGTTGTTTTGGTCATTTTGACGAACTGTCACTATTTCAACATGTTTTTATGCCTGTTTTTTAAAAAGGGACAATTTAGGCAAACGGAAAGAAAGATTCAACAGTTTTGAGTCCATTAGTAAATTCCTAAATATTAAGTGTAATTTTTACTTCCTTTTTAGTAAAATGTAACAAAAGGTTGCTTTAAATTTTGCGAGACTATCGCTAAATAATACCGAACATTGACTACAATATTTCTATGGCAACTTAGAAGTCAGTATCTTCTTTTTTTCCCAAGATACAAATGTAAGTCAAAGTTTAATTTTTACTGCTCTTTTATTGTTTTTTGTTTTAAATGAAGATTGTTTAAAATCAAGTTTTATCAATTCTAAATTATTTTAAGCAAATTTTTTTTTGTAAAAAAAAATATCATTTCAAGTTTTCCAAAAAATTATATGTCAAAAACAATATTTTCTGCAAAATCGAATAATTATCTTCAAAAAATCATTTTTTACCAAATTTTATTAAAATTTTTAAGAAAATTAAACTGCTACTCGTAGTTGGATATTTTGAAAAACATCACCAAAATTAAGTGTAAAATTAAGACACTTTGAAGGCAGCAGAATTATTTGTTTACGACAAATTTGAGTCAAAAATCAATTTTTACCAGTTTTCAGTATTTGTGAAAGTTTTTATTTTTGTTATTGGATTTTTTTCTTAATTTTTCAAAAAGAAGCAACGATATCTTTAATTATTATATTAAAGCCTATATTTTTATTTTTGCCGAGACTTTTTTAGTAGTTATTTGTTAAGGTTTGTATTTTTTTATTTTTATTTTTTCAAAGCTGTCAACTGTTTTTTTTTTATTTTATTAGATTTTAAAAACGTTTTCCTGGTTTTGTAAAATTATTTTAGAAATAATATCACTTCTTGTTCAAAAAACATTGGTGATAATAGATTTTTTTATTTATTAAAAATAATTTATATTCAGTAATTTTTCTTGAAAATCTTCTCATCCTTGTTAAACTACTTGAAAAGTGTATAAAAATTCTATTTTTCTCTTCTTTTTTTTTAATTTAGAAATACGTACGTATTCACAGGTAGTAAAAGTTTCCGGGTACAATATTTTCACCAGCTATTCAACATTCTAAGAAATGTTGAGAAAAATCGAGCTTACAGCTTTTTTTACAAAAAATAAAAACTTAAACAAAAAAATTATTAAAAGATGGTAAAAAATGTTTTTCGACTCAAATATCTTTCCAAAAAATTGAGATTATGTCTTTCAACTTATTTTAACTTATAAGAAATATTGTTTACAACATTGGGACAAATTTTTTCTTACAAAAAATAAAAACCTAAACAAAAAAAATAATAAAAAATTTTAAAAATTGAATTATAACTCAAATATCTTTTCAAAACATTAAGTTATTGGCTTTAAACGACTGTTATCTTTTTTAAAATATTGTTTTTAATATTCAGTAAAATGTTGAGAAAAACCGAATCGACAATTTTTTTTACAAAAAATAGAAACTTAATAGAAAATGTAACAAAAGTTGGTAAAAATTGATTTTCGAATTGATTTTACTTTCTTCTTTTAAATAATGTTGTTGTCAAGATAATTCACAGATTGTCGATATTCCGTAGTTTTTTTATAAAAATCCAACAGTCCGTTTTTTCATAAAAAAAAATAAAATCTACAAAAAATAGTACGCAAATTTGGTAAAAATTGATTTTAGGTAATTACAGCTTTATTAATATTGTTGCATTTTTCATTTAGGCAGTATTCTTTTGGTTGAATCAATTGAACAAACGAATAAACTTTCTATCGCTTAAATTGCATGCTTCATATAAAAACTGACAGGTATTTTTTTTAAATGTTGTTCGTAAAATGTTAGAATTTTGAGTCAGAATTAGGTACGGGGTGCTACGAAAATAACAAAATTACGGTAGAACTTAGGTACATTCAACCGAGATCTAAAATTCCTAAAACTCAAAAATGATTTTAAATTGAGTTTTATATGTATTATTAAATGTGAAGTAATGCTCGAGTTATAAATATTTTTTGAAATGAGTGAAGCTTAGGTTACCTTAGTTCTTAAATTGTACATTATTTTCACACTAAGAAAATATAACAAGAACTTGATCATTGAAGATAATAGCGACAATACTACAGCACATAATTAAATGTTGTTCTTAAAGACACTTATTTTTCAATATTTCGTTGCGCAACCATTGTTATTTATAACTGCTTCACATCTACGGCTGTGCTGCTTCTTCCGCGTGTGGTGTTTTGAAACATGTTTTGTATACATAAAGTTATCCATTATATCCTCTATCTTATGAATTAGACCGACTCGCACTAGAAAACATCCTCAGATCATAATATTTCCTCCGTTGTGTTTTATTGTTCATCTTGTGAAACGTCGGTTAAATCTTTGGCCTTTAGGCCTGCGGAATCGCCTTTTTTTCCATCGTATCCATGCAAACTCATCCGAGAATAAAACTGTCTTACATTAAGCAACAGTCCACTCAATGTGCACCTTAGCAAATGCCAGTCTTACCCATTGGTTTTTCTTGGAGACAAATGGTTTGCTTAGAATTCTAAAGGAAAAACCACCGTCCACAACTTTTCGTTGGACAGACCTACTGGATGCAGCAAAGCCTAGTGAACCTCTTATTGTTCTTGAAAATATAAAAGGGTCCTTTTAAACCAGACGGACAATAGCCTTACCATCTCGGATAGTGGTTTTCCTTGGTCTTCCACAACGATGTTTAGTTTTCAAGCAATCTAAATTACGAATTCGCTAAATGTTCCAGTGATTTTTATTTCAATAAAATGATAGTTATCTTAAATAACAGTTAAATTTATGATTAAATAGAAAGAGACAAAGCAATTGTTGATAAAATTTGTTCGTGATATATTTTTGCTATTTCTGTGCTGGAGTATATCTTCGAAAGCTCCTAAATCTTTTTCAGAAAAATAAATCTAAGCTTAATTTAGTGCAATTTTTTTGTCCAATACTGTTCATAGGAACTGTAGGGTTTTTGTTAAGCGTGGGTAGAATTTGCCGCCTTGTGGCGGCCATTTTGTTTAGGTGACATCTGTCAAATCGTTTGTTTATTATTCAGTTGCTTATGCCAAATCATCATGGCAGGTTACACAATTGAACAGCACGTTCAAATGATAAAACTTTTCTATCAAAATCAGTGTTTGTTAATGCAAACGTTGCGCGCATTGGGTCCATTTTACGGTAGACCTGGTGCCCCTTCACAGTCGACTCTTCAAAGTTGAGACGACCGGTTCAGTAAACAATCAGCCAACACCCGTACGTTTAAGGGACGCATTGCCGCGGTTCGTGAAAGTGTACAACAGAACCCGAGGCAGTCTATTCCTCGCCTTGAACAGGAAATCGGCCTTTCGCAGACTTCAACTTGGTTAATCGTGCGTCGGGACTTGGGCCTCAAAGATTATGCCCATAGACAACGCCGTTTGTTCGCTTACTGGAATTCCAATCGTTTAGAAGAGGACCCCAATTTGACCGAAAAATAATCTTTAGTGACGAGGTGCAAGTGGTTCCAGCTATACGTGCCACTACATTTATACACAACATCTACCTGCATTTATTGAAAAACCCTATAATATATATCACGTTTTCGCTATCAAATAGTAATGAGCCGAGAATAATTGCGAACATGTTTGCATGTTTGTTTACTACTTCAAAGATGCTTTTGTAGATTAAAGAAATGTGCTGCGTATTTAGCACACCCATTATGTGTTCGTTTCAACACGTCTTTCAGTAACTCGCTGTTTCTGTTTATCTGGAAGAGCTCCTTCATAATACCAGTCCCTAAAAAAGGTCCTGAAAACGAAATAATAAACTACCGACCTATTGCTAAACTATCTGTGATACCTAAACTAATTGAGTCAATCGTATGTAGCGTCCTTTCTTTTCACTGTATTAATATTGTCTATGATAACCAGCATGGTTTTGTTAAAAAGCGTTTAACTGTTACTATTCTGTTTAACTTTACGTACTTTTGTTTAGATGTTTTTAAAAAACGTGAACAAGTAGATTGTATCTTTACTGATATCAGCAAAGCCTTTGATAAATTGTGTCATAAAACATTACTTTTGAAACTATCAAAGCATATTGTTAAATTTAGTAATGAGTGCTCAAGTTCATTTGTTGTGAATTCTGGTGTCCCCCAGGGTAGTTACCTTGGTCCTATTCTATTTGTTTTATTTATAAATGACTAAAAGCAAATAGAGTTCTGGGTTTCATTAAGAGATTTGTTCGTAATATGTTTTAAAATTACTTTTTATTTGATTTGTGAGATCAGTCCTAGAATATGCCTGTACATTATGGTCACCTTACTACGCCGCCATACACGACACAAGACTCGAAGCGATTCAGAAAAGATGTTTGCGTTTTTGTCTACAATCCCTTCCGTGGTTTCATGATATTCATACATTACCGCCTTATTCACAGACTTTCTTTTATTAATCTTCCTTCTTTGACAAATCATAGGATGTCCTTGCAGTTTAGTTTATTTATTTATTTATTTATAACGCTTACACTGTAAGATAATAGATATCTTAATAAATTTGTGGAAGCCTATGACTTAACTTTATATAACAATTCAAATTAAAAAAAAAATACGGCAAGAAAATAATATAAAATTAAATTTTATACAAAAAAAAAAAGAAAATAACAATAATGTATAAATAAAATATTAATTGATGTTAAAATAGAAATAATAGAAATAGAAGAAGGAAAAGATAGTTAAGTTAGTTAAAGTTGAAAAGAGATGATAGTTCATTAAGTTAAGTTAGTTGCTTTGGTTCGGAAAAGAAGATTTTAATACTTCTTTGGAAAATATATACATATATCACTTATATCCCGCAAATGAGTTGGAAGTGAGTTCCAGAGGCGACATGCAGCGATGAAAAATTGCCTTTCTCAGGTCAAATACGAAAAGCGTGGCAAAATTACCGATGTCGATCTATTCGATGTTGGCATTCTGATTTTTTCAAACAGATAAGCTGGTTGGCGTGTTTTCAAGATTTTAAAAAACAGTATCAATGTTCGAAGCTTTATGAAGTCATTAAAAGGCATACTAAGCAGAATCTCTTGCAAATGTAAAATATGGTCGTACCTTCTTAAGCCAAAGATGTATCGAATGATACTATTGAATGCTATGTTTAATTTATGTTTGCTGATGGAATCGCAGGTATTACAAGGGTCCTTGCAAGCATTAGTCTCGTTTTAAATGGAGTGATGTTTTGGGCGGTCCACAGCGTTCTAAGCGTTCCATAAGTTTTACCTACTAATTGGTTGATGTGGTCATTCCAGGTCAATGTTTTATTGAAGATTACTCCTAGATTTTTACTGGAATTTACGAATTCTAATGGGTTCTGGTTTAGAAATATGGAAGGAAAGTACAGTGCCGCTCACTTGAATAGCACCCCCCTTTAATTCAAATTTAAAGCTCAATATCTTTAAAACAAGTAATGAAAATGACTCTTTTTTTCTTTTAAATCAAGTTTATTAAGTTCTGTAAAAAAAGGGAAAGAATGGTGGAAAGTGGTTATTTTTATATGCATTTTAAAGTGATGTGACTCAAAAAATTTGAATCAAATTTTAGCTCACTTGAATAGCACCTCTTCATTTAAAATTAATTTATTAATATTTTCAAACTTTTAAACAAATTTAAATTATAAGGAACACAATTATTAACATTAATTTTATGAATAAAAACAAAAATTAGTAATGGGTGGTCCCGCCTTGATTATAAATAACCTCATACATCCTGTTCGGTAGGGAATCATACAAGTTTTTGATATAGGACCGTGAAATCGAGGCCCAGCTACACTTAATGGCTTCTATTAGCTCATCTTTACTACCATATTGTTTCCCAGATTCATATACTTTTCGAGTAAGCCACCCCCAAACATTTTCGATAATGTTTAGGTCTGGCGAATATGGTAGCCAATCTAGCAATGAGACATTTTGGCGCTCTAGAAATAGTTTTACTACTCTGGCATTGTGGATGGGTGCGTTATCCTGCTGCAATTTCCATGACAAGTCACCAAACAATTCCTTAATCGAAGGAAAAACCTCCTCGAGTACCTCAATGTATGATTGCGCATTCATACGAGGAGTCAAAAACTGCAACTCCAAAGTTCCATAATAAGTAATGGCTCCCCAAACCATAACACAGCCCACTCGGCTGTGTAAACGATCCAAATGATGTTCCTCTTTCCGCAAATCATGGAAGTAATAGTTAAATCCATCAGGCCCTGTAAATTAAATTTTTTTTCGTCAGAGAAAACAACACGGTACCATTCCTTGCTCCATGTCATGTTAGCACGACAGAAACTAAGGCGTTGCTCTTTACGGGACGGGTAAAGCGGTGGTTTTTTCTTAAGCTTTAATCTTTTTAAGTGTGTAGCATTAGAAATTACCCGTTTTACGGTAGATACACTTGCTTTGACACCACTTTTTTCTTTTATTTTGGGGGCAGAATCATGCGAATTTGACGCGAGTCGCAGGATTGCTCTTTTGTCAGCAGCGCTAACGACACTAGACGTTCGGCCTATCATATTTTTACCATAGCTGGACTCGTTCCGTAAAAATTTGGATATAACTTTGCGGCTTCGTTGCGTTTTTTTAGCTATTTGGTGAATAGACAGGCCACACTCGCGATAAGCTTTAATTTTAGATATCTCGTTCTCTGCCAATGATTTACCACGACCCATTTTGACTGAAATTATCTTAAAATGACTAAAAGAAATGGAAAAATATTTTTTAATAACTACCTGGCTTGTAATCCACACGAAAACTGATAATATAGGGGGTGGTGCTATTCAAGTGAACCTAAATAAAATCACGTTTTTCACAGTAGTTTCAATAAAGTTAACAAAAACTATATTTAACGGAACATTTCCAATGTATGAATTCGGTCACAGAGAGAGCAATTTAAGAGATAATTTAAATATACAAATATTGCAACGGTATACTGACTCAAAGACCCGAATTCTATACAGTTACATATTGCATAGTGGGGGCGCTATTCAAGTGAGCGGCACTGTATGTTAAGTCTATTTCTTTTCTTGATATAACCAGGCATTTGCATTTCTTTGCGTTGAGAATCAACCCATTGCACGACGCCCAGTAGGATATCTTTTCTAGTTCTTGGTTCAGGGTGAAAGCGCAGTCGTCAATCAAACCCAAAGGACAGCTTTGGTAAATTTGAATGTCATCAGCATAAAAATGTTTTGATACTTCATTTATAATGAAACCGATTTCATTCACATATAATAAGAATAGAAGGGGGGATAAAATTGATCCTTGATTAACTCCTTGTTGAACCGGAAGAAAATCGGAGAGATTTCCATTTAAGAAAACGGCTTGCTTTCTATCATTCAAAAAGGAAGAAAGTAGTTTAATAGCTTCTGAAGATATGTTGAATCTGTGACGCAGTTTATTCAGAAGTATGGAGTGATTCACCATGTCGAATGCTTTTGAAAAGTCTAATAGGACTAAAAAAGTTAAATTATCAATATCGAGTTCAGTCCTTATGTCTTCAATTATTTTAGCTAGTGCTGTTATACAGCTATAGTGCGAACGAAAACCTGATGGAACATCCACTAAAAGGTTGATGCGACTGACGAAGTTGCTTAATTGTTTTTGCATTATCTTTTCACCTTAGACAGAAATGGAAGTATTGAAATTGGTCTAAATTCATTGCAAAGCTAGTTTTTGAGGATGGGAATTATTTTTGCTTTTTTCCATTGATGTGAGAAAATGCCAGTCGTAAGCGTTGAATTTATTGCATGTGTAAAGAAAGAATAGCTTTAATGAAATTAGGATTCAAATCATCAGCACCGGTGGCATTGGACTTTATACTTATCGACTTTCAACTATGTCTAAGGCGTTCACACACTCGAAATTGAACAAAGTGTCTGTAGAAGGTAGAGGTATTGTATTAAGAGATATATGGCCTCTTAGAGTTATTATAGGTGTAAAAACAAATTCAGTGTTTAGCTCATTAATATTCAATTCATCTGGAAAATTATTTCTTTGTTTGCCCATTCCTAGCTTGCGGAGGTTGTTCCATATTTTACGACTATCCGATTTTAGTTCTAGACGGTTAGAGTAGAACTGTACTTTTACGTTTCTTACCTCTTGAACTACTTTATTTCGCAATGATTTATACAAATCACCGAGCTCGTAAACACGGAACCGTTTCCAGCGTCGGTATACTAGATCACCATTACTAGTAAACCATTGTTTCTTTTCGCGGATTCTAGTTTGTGCTTTCAATGGAACGTGTCGATCAAATAAAATATTAATATTTGTGTTAAGAAACTCGACTTGGTCATTTGGTGAAGGCATAAGGAAGGTGTCATTCCATGCTATCATGTTTATATCATTTTCAAGATGTGTTTTATTGATATTCTTAAAATCTCTAAACTGAATTCTAGAAATCACTTGGTTTACACTTGAATTAAAATCATGATCAAAATAATAAGATCATGTCTAGAAAAAACTGGTGTTTCAAGCTGATCATATAACAGTACTCTATCTTTTTCACTTACAGAGTAGTGATCTAGTAGCGTACAGGAAGACTGGGAAAAGTGGGTAGGTTGAGTATTGTTCACTGAGTGCAAGTCAAAGGATCTCATGTTTTCAATTAACCTTTTGTCAGTTAAATGGTCACAGTTAAAGTCACCGCATATAATAACGTTTGAAGAGATAACAGTAATTTCTTCAAAAACTCTATAGATTTGTTCCAAATCTATATACCTATTAGGTCTATAGATAGTTCCCAAGAGAAGATTACCTTCACTGCCTTTAACCTCTAAAAACAAATACTCACAAGAAGAGCTGGGTGACGAATAGTATAATTTCTTACAGATAAGGTTTTCCTTAACATATATAGCAACACCTCCTCCGCGGTTGCACCTATCAGAACGGAAGATCCTATATCCACTAAGAGAGTATGTTGCATCTTTCACATGTGCAGAGAACCACGTTTCTGAAAAAAGTAATCTAAATTCATCAATCTTTTTCATCAAACTCTGAGCATTGATATGAACAACCTTGAAACCGTCACGTCGCAAACTCAAAATTTTTAACATAGTTCGCAATATAACATCACTGTTGTATCCTATGGAGCCCACCATTCGTTCACTCAACTCTGAAACGAGTAGTTTTAAGTCGAGATCTAAGTAACATACATATAATATGATGGGGAACAAAACAACAACTTTTACAAAACGGTTTCCATATGGTAGTTATAATAAATATACATTTGTGAAAAAAGAAAATAAGATAGAGCATAATAAGAGTAAAAATAGAAAGAGTGAAAGGAAATAGTAATAATAGTAATAATAAAAGAAATAATATTTCATACAATAAAAATTAGTTCATCATATTGAGTGCTGGTGAAATTCTTCTTCTTCTTGACTGCCTGTCACAGCAGAGGCAACGAGTTTTGTTTTATTGTTGGAATAATAAACGGACAAATTTCATTACCATTACCATTAGTTCTTGATAGTTTAAACTTTAGTTTTAGTCGTTCAAGTATAAGACTCCAAAAACCATTGAATACTAATTTTAGCAGATCAAATTAATAGAAATCTATAATAAATGTCACTCTTGTATTTTTTCACCAAATGATAATATAACGATGCCGTCTTAATGTCTATTCCGTTTACTGTCTATCTCACCTCGACCCTAAAGCCGAAACTTTAAAGTTATTTTCATATTACGTTATCTCAAGAACTAAACGGTGATTTTTTAAGAGCTTGAGAACTTTTTAAAAAAAACGCATAAAATTATAAATGTTGACCGCGGCTGCGTCTTAGGTGGTCCATTCGGAAAGTCCAATTTTGTGTAACTTTTTCGAGCATTTCGGCCGGAATAGCCCGAATTTCTTCGGAAATGTTGTCTTCCAAAGCTGGAATAGTTGCTGGCTTATTTGTGTAGACTTTAGACTTGACGTAGCCCCACAAAAAATAGTCTAAAGGCGTCAAATCGCATGATCTTGGTGGCCAACTTACAGGTCCATTCCTTGAGATGAATTGTTCTCCGAAGTTTTCCCTCAAAATGGCCATAGAATCGCGAGCTGTGTGGCATGTAGCGCCATCTTGTTGAAACCACATGTCAACCAAGTTCAGTTCTTCCATTTTTGGCAACAAAAAGTTTGTTAGCATTGAACGATAGCCGTAACGTTGCGTCCAACAGCATCTTTGAAAAAATACGGTCCAATGATTCCACCAGCGTACAAACCACACCAAACAGTGCATTTTTCGGGATGCATGGGCAGTTCTTAAAGGGCTTCTGGTTGCTCTTCACTCCAAATGCGGCAATTTTGCTTATTTACGTAGCCATTCAACCAGAAATGAGCCTCATCGCTGAACAAAATTTGTCGATAAAAAAGCGGATTTTCTGCCAACTTTTCTAGGGCCCATTCACTGAAAATTCGACGTTGTGGCAGATCGTTCGGCTTCAGTTCTGTATTTAGCTGTATTTTATACGGTTTTACACCAAGATCTTTGCATAAAATCTTCCATGTGGTCGAATAACACAAACCCAATTGCTGCAAACGGCGACGAATCCACATTTCACGGTCTTCAGCAACACTCTCAGAAACAGACGCAATATTCTCTTCTGTACGCACTGTACGCATTCGTGTGGTTGGTTTAATGTCCAATAAAGTAAACTGAGTGCGAAACTTGGTCACAATCGCATTAATTGTTTGCTCACTTGGTCGATTATGTAGACCATAAATCGGACGTAAAGCGCGAAACACATTTCGAACCGAACACTGATTTTGGTAATAAAATTCAATGATTTGCAAGCGTTGCTCGTTAGTAAGTCTATTCATGATGAAATGTCAAAGCATACTGAGCATCTTTCTCTTTGACACCATGTCTGAAAACCCGCGTGATCTGTCAAATACTAATGCATGAAAATCCTAACCTCAAAAAAATCACCCTTTACAATCTTAATAATACTTAATGGTCGGAAAAGTCATTATTTTTCTTTAAATAAAAAAAAAATTGGTCATCATCTTTCTATGAAAATCAAATGTAAAACGTATATTAATGAACGCTAAATAATTGCATACTTAAAATGTTTGTAACTAAAATTGAACATTTGTATACACAAACATTAATTTAAAAAACCTATCTAACGATTTTCGAAAAAGAAAATTGTAAATCAATGTCTTTTTGATTAGATACTTAAATGAGTATTTACAATTTAAATACAAGTTCCTAAGTGTTCCTAAGTGCACAATTTTTGTTTCAATGTAGTTCCCTTTTATGAGTGAGCTTCGCTAAGAACTACTGCGCCATTTGATTTACAATTTTGCATTGGTTTCTGAAATTTGAAAACAAAGGAATAATTTTATGTTTCATCCCATTGTAACTTGCTTTAATCTCGATTGGGAGATTCGTATTGTTTATTATACAAAATAAAGCTTTCAATTAAATGCAAAAGGATATTTGGAGATGCGGGGCATCGATCCCCGTACCTCTCACATGCTAAGCGAGCGCTCTACCATCTGAGCTACATCCCCGTTATAAAATACCAGAAATTGCTACCTTAAAATCAACAAAGAAGTAAGAAATAAGACTAAGTACCTCCAAGGTAAAACACTTACTACAATGAGCGTATAAGCCTCAAACTTCATAGAAGACACTTGAATTGGGTTTCAGCTTTAAGATACCGTTTTCTGTATAGAGCGCCGACTTGATTTTTCAATTTTTGGTTACTTAAAACTCGAGTTAATTAAACTTAAGGAAGTTCAACTTAATTAAAAATGTACCATGGGTTAATGTGATCCAAAACTCCTACAATTTTATTTACATGTATTTTGGTCTAAAGCGCAAAATATAACTTTGAGTTTCTTGGGACAACCTAATGCACACGCACCTACCGTACATACTTACATACATAATATATCTTTGTGCGAAGCCAAACAATTTTGATTGACCTACATTGTTACTTTGCTCATAAGACATTTAGCTTCAAAGTATCTCATTTTAAAAGTGTCTTGAACCGGTTTGGCTGAAAGTAGCAAATGCGTTTTGTTAATGATATTTAGCATGACACACCTACTGACTTTTATATGCTGGCTTTGGTAATTGGTAGACTACTATAATATCAATTGTCCGTTGGTTGACTGTTTTCTTGTGGTCATGCGATAACCTACTGCCAAATTTTATATGGGGATGTAGCTCAGATGGTAGAGCGCTCGCTTAGCATGTGAGAGGTACGGGGATCGATGCCCCGCATCTCCAAAATTCAATTTTGAAGAATATTTTTAATAGTTCTTAGGTTGCAGTTTTTTTGTTTTTATTCTAAATTAACCCTACATTACCTTGATGACTTGAAGTCGTAAATTGGCTGTTTTTATTATTTCAATCAGTTTCAAGGAGTTACTGAAATAACTAAAATAGTTGCACCCATTATGTATACTGTGGCGTAAACTTACTTACTTAAGGTGGCGCTACAAACAACAAACTTCTCCATCTAGCTCTGTCACTAGCTAATTGTCTGCATTTGCGCACTCCAAGTTCGGTGAAGTTACTTCTTAATCTACGGCGCTGTCCTGTGAGCGTGGATTCGAAGACTCTCCTAGCTAGAGCATTGGTTTCAATGCGCTCTACGTGATTCAGCCATCTGTCGTTGGATTTGTATCCTAATGGCTAAGTATATGTCGCTATAAAACCCGTACAGCTCGTTGTTCCATCTCCTCCTCCACTAAACTTCTATGCCCCTAAGTGCTTTCATCCGCTTTTGTCATAGTTCATGCTTCTGCATCGTATAGCAGGACGAGGATGATGAGGGTCTTATATAGCGTCAGTTTTTTTTTTGCCCAAAGAAACAGCGGAGCCTAAGTAGACAAAGTTCCTAACTACCTCAAACTTACGTCTGTGATGTAGGTCCTTTGTTTTGCCCTCATTAACAGCTAAACCTATTTTTGCCGCATCTGCCTTAATACTCACAAAAGCCCCATTGACATCACGCTGAGCTCTTCCCATTATGTCATCAGCATTATGCCAGTTATTGGACAGACAGAAAGGTACTGCTTCTAGTGTTGGCGTTGGAACTCTGCACTGTTCTTTTAAGGAAGATGTTAAAGCAATCGCATGGCATTGCATCACAATGTCTAAAGCCTTTTTTGACATCGCAAGGTTCTGTTAAGTTGTTTCCAACCTTTATTGAGCAGCGCAAATTCTCCATAGTCATAGTGCACAAACGGATAAGTTTTGCAGGGATGCCAAAACTAGACTTGGCGCTATACATCTCGTCCCTGACAATGTCATATGCCTTCAATGGATGAAGTGGTGGTGAGTGTCTCTGCATTGATGTGAACATTTGATAGACAGTGGATTTTCCTGGTCTAAAACCACACTGATAAAGACCTTTTAGTTGCTGACGATGGGCTTTAGACGTTCACGTATTACGGCAGAGACAATTTTGCTAGCGATATTAAGTAGACTGATGCCTCTATATTGTGTGAAATTTAGAGGGTGTCCTTTTTTTAGACTTGGGCAAACAATACTGAGGTTCCATGTATCGAGTATGCTATCTTCCGGGCGTATCCTAACAAAATCATATCCAGAGCTCTGCATTTAAGCCATCTGCTTCAGCGGCTTTGTTAGATTTCAGCTTAGATATGGTAATCTTTACTTCGTGTAAGTCGTGAAAGACGGGATTGTTCGCTTTCATCGTCTCTTTTGAAAATAATTGATCATCCTGCCTAACAGCGAAGTCAGGTTCGTCTACGCAGTAATACAGTCTTCAAAAGTGGTCCCTCCATATTCTCAGCATTGACTGCGATTCCACTATGATCTTTCCACTTTCGTCCTTGCAGATTTCGGTTCGAGGGTTATGTACCTGAGAAATTCGTTTCACCTTCTTATAAAACTTTCGAACTTCATTTTTCCTATTGAACTTTCCAACAACTTGGACCGCTCGCTTCTCGTGGTTTCTCTTTTTCCTTTTCAAAAGTTGGTATTCCTCTTTTTCTCATAGAGCTCTTGAGCCGCTTTCGTCCTTCTATGCAGCGCCGCTTTGCGTTCTTGTTGTTTGGGTTTAGGTTTTTCTGGTTGGTGGCTGTTTGAAACCCAGCATGTCAGAGGCTGCTTTTCTAATTTCATTTTGGCAATTTTGCCACTGATTCTCAATACATTGTGTTAGTGGTTACTTGTGACTCAGTCGGACAAGAATTTGGCGATCTCTTGCTATTGTAGCCGATGTTGTATCTTGTCCCAACATCTTCCTGTTTTGTCTTGGGTCTGGAAAACCGAAATGCTACCTTAGATACAACAAAGTAGTTGTCGATGCTAGCTCTTCCGAAAGTTTGGATATCCATGCTGGAATCGTATCTATCGTCGATTGCAATATGGTCAATCTGGTTGACGGTAGATTGATCTTGAGAACTCCAAGTTCCATTGTGGATGTTGAGGCGTATGCTTACTTTTTTTGTAAATCTGCTATAAAATACATTTTTACTTTTGGCAGTCGCTCTGTCTTATCACGCATGTTGTTCATTTTTGCTGTCTTCGGTTTTTCCCAGGTTATGTTATATTGTAGGTTTTTTGAAATAAACTGAAAGAATAAATTTTCCCCACAAACAGAAAATATTTGTATATTTCTTAATCGCATGGAAATTTCCTTCACCATTAGATTAATATTTTTGGTCAAGTACTATTAAAAGGTCATTTTTGGAACTTTATTTAATGTCTTAATCTAAAATTAATTGCTTTGCATATTACAATACCGAACGCCTCCAGTATTCTCAATGTAAACAAAGAAAATCAAAATACCTCAAACCCTTACGACTTAAAGCCCGAAAAGATGTTAATTTACAAAGAAACAAGAAATTTATAATGCAATCAAGGCCATTCCTATATACAACTTCACAAATAAGGGCGAAAAATGAAATTAAAAAACAAAAAAAAAACTCAGGATTAATTTAACAAATTTAAAATTTATAACTTAACGCAGGAGGCGTAAGTATCTTTAGCTTTTTCGAGATGGAAACAAATTTAATAAATTCCCCAAAAAGAAAAGAACGAAAGTAACAAAAAGCGAAAAAAAAACATAGCTCAAAAGGAGAAGCTATATTCGCCACAAATCTTTTCACCTTAAACTAATTAAAAAATGTTCCTTTGAATTAATTCGCTTAAAAAATGCATGTCCTTGTTGTCTGTGTAATGAATGATTTAAAATTCCAAACTTTATTCTTCATCAACGCCTCCGCCACCGAGAAGCCGAGAAGGTAATAAGGTTCTCGCACCTGAAGTGAAGACCGACTGACGAAGACTACGAAAACGACGTAAGATTTAAGAATGCGATGTCCGTGACGTGACTTCCCAGGTTCCTTCTCGCTATCTTTCTTCCAAAACCAAGTTGATTTGATGGTATAAACATACATAGGTATAAGGAGGGCAATCCAACCTCCTCCTCTTGGATCTCATCCCCTCTTCTTTAAAAAAACATTTTCAAATAAATAAATATTTTCATTAATCACAGCGATAAATATTTCATGGTATTTTTGTCAAGCATAGAAACTTTTTGACTTTCAAAAAGTTTTTGAATAGCAAGTAAATTGAGGTAAATCACAAATTAGGTTCCATTTCAAAGATTCTGACTGACATTCTTGTGGTGTGGTGTGGTGTGGTTAAAGGCGGTTTTTTGAGGGTCCTGATTAGATTTCGGTATGGATTTGGTTCTCGTAGAGCGATAGGTGCGACAATTTTAATTTAATATGCAAAACACGTACGGAGAAAGGATTCGTCTTCCTTTTTTTGGTGAATTTATATACACTAACTTCCAATCGAATGTTTTATGTGGCCTGAGAGATGATGGGTATTAGGAAAAATCAAAATAAAAAAAGTCAATCGGAGATAAAATAAATTACAGTGACATTTACAAGAATAGTTTTTGTTTAATAAATATGAAAAAATGTATATATTCAAGGTTTGTTTTTTAAAGACTAACATTTTAAAATCTATTTGCCTTCTGTGCAAATTACTACACCAATAGCGACTAATTCAAATCAGTTTTGGAACACCTTTTGGCACGAGATCGATAACTCGAGAAACGACAAAAGCTGTTTTTTAAAGTCGAACAAAATAAGCATTTTTTATAATTTTTAATGCGTACATGATCCCAAAATATTTGCATTTTATAATTAACCAGCTGAACTGATATTTTGTCCATAATGTTATTAAAAACTTGACGACAAATTGTATTTCAAAAAAACATTAAAAAATAACCTAAAACATAGCATCATTAAGCGCAGCCCTTGAAACTTGTTGGGTTTCGGAAACTGTATCTATCTACGATCTCAGAAATTTCTCCAAAAAGCAATATGGTACAAGAATCCACCCCAAATCGTCCACTATCAAATCGTCAGGACGAACACAGTGGACTCACAGGCATCCGAGTTATAAACTTCTCATAGGAAGTTAATGTAATGGGTCCGATTTGTCAAATTTAAAATGCTTACATTTCTCGACGTTTCAAGGTCCCTAGAGTCGAAATATTTTTTGTTTATAAAGATGTCTGCGTGTGTACGTACGTTCGCTACGTTTGTTTCGTCGTTCATAGCTCAAGAACCAGAAGAGATATCCACTATAAGAAGAAGAATTTTTTTGACATCTGATAAAATTTTGAAACAGTTTTTTTTATAAAAAAAATAAAAACCTAAACAAAAACATTACTCAAAGTTGGTAAAAACTGAATTTTGACTCAAATATCTTTTCAAAAACTTGAAATTAAGGCTGCAAACTTATTTTATCTTATGAGAAATATTGTTTTCAAGATTCAGACAAATTTTAAGATAAATGGAATTGACAATTTTTTTACAAAAAATATAAACCTAAAAAACAATTAATACAAGTTGGTAAAAATTGATTTGATACTTTAATATTTTTTCAAAACTTTTATCTTTTAAATAAAAAATTTCACAGAAAATATTGTTTTATAAAAATCCAACAGTCCGTCTTTTCATAAAAAAAATGAAATCTACAAGAAATAGTACGCAAATTTGGTAAAAATTGATGTTCGGTTCTTGATATCTCTCAAATTAATTTCATTCATCCAATTTATAAAAATATAAGAAGGTTTTCAATCAGGTAATACTTTCGATCAAATCACGATCTTTACTATAAGGAATCGTCTCAGGGCCGAATTTAGGGGAGGGCAACCGTTGCGGAGGCCACGGGGTCTCCACAAACGTAAGGCCCCCCCAATAGACACTTCGGAAAATGTTTGTTTCAAATCATCTTTTCCTTTGACATGTCTTTTTTGCTTGCTCATTTACCTTTACCTAAGCTATACGTTTGAGATTTGGATTCCTGAATCACATCGAGAAGATGGATGCTGAAAATTTGCACCCTGCAGCAGCGGCATTGGTGAAAATGTATCCGAATAATTTAGAGCCTAGTCTTGGTAATGAGTTGGTTCAATTTGTGTCTTTTATTGACTCATACAAAAAGGAAAAGGACTATGGAAGAAATCAATCGTCGGAACTAATTTACAACCAAATTCTAGAAAATCAAAAATTTAGACCTACATTCCCAAACCGATGGTAACAAATTGCACTTCAGAGCACTCATTTTCTAAAATGAAAACTATAAAAAATAGGCTTCGAAGTATTGAAAAACAATTTTTCGGTGAAAAAAACTCGAAAGGTTCCGTTCATTAACCCTAAAATTATATGTAGGGGGCCTCCGCTCCTTTACTACCCCGAGGCCGCTGGACCTCAAAATCCGGCCCGAAATCGTGTTCTCAAAAGTATTGGTGGTCAAAAACTATCCGTTTCAAAAAAAAAAAAACATAAACGTCTTTAGAGTTTGAGAGAAAACTTTTAGAAAACTACTCTCATTTTGGGGAAAAAATCTTATAGAGGAAATTAAATTGGATTACTGTCAATAGTTATTACTCCAATGTAAGCATAAGGTATATAACAATAATGTATAGACTTTTCTACTAGGGCCGTTGTACATGCCGCCAGTCAGTATGGGCCTGACTCCCGAACTGGCATTGGCGTATCGGCTATAACTATTGTCGACGTTACTATTCTCAGTATGGCCAAATTAACTATGCTAACAATTTTTTATCCAATGGAAATCTTCTAAGCGTTCACACCCATCAATGGAATTTGTATTAAATTTGCCACTCCTAGTAAAGTTCTGGTTTAAAAAAATTGTTTAAGATTGATCAGCTAAAAATTCGGAACTCAATCCAACAAAAAATGTGTAAGGGGTGTAAAGAAAGCTTTCGATAAAAAAAAAACGAAAATGAATCTGAGCTCTTTAAAAACATTGAGAAAGCATTCACAGTTTTCCTTCTACAAACAAATCAATACCCTTTCATGGCTTTGGTATGAATGAAAATTATTTAAGCGAATGCTTACTCCAAGATGCTTCTAATTATTTTTCTAGCTGAAACGCATAAGCAATAATTTTGTTCATGTTAAAATGTTAATAAAGAACGAACAAATATTTTTACAAATTACTTAAAAAAATATCTTGACTTGCACAACATTTGTTGTGCAAGTTTGGAAACATGCCGAAATTGTTCCAGTTCCAAAAAATGTTAGTAATAAGAACGTTTGTCTAATATCAATGTTGATCAACGAAGAGCGTGAGATGTGCAATTTTTGGTCCCGTAGACAAGTTGAAGTGGACGGCTCTTCAGCCAAACTATCGCGAACAGCAGCATTACTTTCTGCAGTACGAGCTGTACGAGCATGCACTGGTGTTTTCACATCTCCTGCAGATCCCGTTTGCTTAAATTTTTGCACGAGTTTTCCGATTGTACGCACATTTAGATGATTAATAGTCCAGTCAATGAACGGACAAAATTGTTTTCACCTAAAAAAAAATCCATTAGTTTTAAAACTTGGCGCACTTACTAAGGGATGTCTGGTGATGACCCAAAAAAAAGTCCCCAAGATTCTGACGTGATCTCTAGCTGCAATTAGTCAATTTTCCTGATGTGTTTAGTAAAACCCCAGTTTAAGGTTGTATTCTACTACAATTATACTTCAAATGACAAGTCAAAGTAAAAAAAATACTGTTATATTTTCAAACTCTTTATTTTGTGTCGTCATTCCTCGAATTGGATGTCGGAAAAAAGTAAATAAAACAAAACTATTTAAAATAAAATAAAAAAAAAACAACAATAAACAAAGTTCAATAATATTTTAGATGGAAACCAAGGAAAATATAAAACGAGAACGGCAGGAAAACTTATCGCAGTGAGACTAAGAACTTTTTAGCACTTATTGCCAAAAAGAAGAGCTACACCAGCAAGTTTACGTACAATTTATTTGATATGATTTACCTTTTCAGCTTTTCAATTCAGAAACCAAAATCAAAATGACATTTGGGTGTGATAATATATATGTACATAGTTAATTACAGCATTTCCTATGTTTATAGTTAAACCACAACTTAGGTTTACATTTATTTATAAACGGTGATTTTTTAAGAGCTTGAGAACTTTTATAAAAAAAAAACGCATAAAATTTGCAAAATCTCATCGATTCTTTATTTGAAACGTTAGATTGGTCCATGACATTTACTTTTTGAAGATAATTTCATTTAAATGTTGACCGCGGCTGCGTCTTAGGTGGTCCATTCGGAAAGTCCAATTTTGGGTAACTTTTTCGAGCTTTTCGGCCGGAATAGCCCGAATTTTTTCGGAAATGTTGTCTTCCAAAGCTGGAATAGTTGCTGGCTTATTTGTGTAGACTTTAGACTTGACGTAGCCCCACAAAAAATAGTCTAAAGGCGTCAAATCGCATGATCTTGGTGGCCAACTTACCGGTCCATTCCTTGAGATGAATTGTTCTCCGAAGTTTTCCCTCAAAATGGCCATAGAATCGCGAGCTGTGTGGCATGTAGCGCCATCTTGTTGAAACCACATGTCAACCAAGTTCAGTTCTTTCATTTTTTGCAACAAAAAGTTTGTTAGCATTGAACGATAGCGATCGCCATTCACAGTAACGTTGCGTCCAACAGCATCTTTGAAAAAATACGGTCCAATGATTCCACCAGCGTACAAACCACACCAAACAGTAAATTTTTCGGGATGCATGGGCAGTTTTTGAACGGCTTCTGGTTGCTTTTCACTCCAAATGCGGCAATTTTGCTTATTTTCCCTCAACCAGAAATGAGCCTCATCGCTGAACAAAATTTGTCGATAAAAAAGCGGATTTTCTGCCAACTTTTCTAGGGCCCATTCACTGAAAATTCGACGTTGTGGCAGATCGTTCGGCTTCAGTTCTTGCACGAGTTGTATTTTATACGGTTTTACACCAAGATCTTTGCGTAAAATCTTCCATGTGGTCGAATAACACAAACCCAATTGCTGCGAACGGCGACGAATCGACATTTCACGGTCTTCAGCAACACTCTCAGAAACAGACGCAATATTCTCTTCTGTACGCACTGTACGCATTCGTGTGGTTGGTTTAATGTCCAATAAAGTAAACTGAGTGCGAAACTTGGTCACAATCGCATTAATTGTTTGCTCACTTGGTCGATTATGTAGACCATAAATCGGACGTAAAGCGCGAAACACATTTCGAACCGAACACTGATTTTGGTAATAAAATTCAATGATTTGCAAGCGTTGGCTCGTTAGTAAGTCTATTCATGATGAAATGTCAAAGCATACTGAGCATGTTTCTCTTTGGCACCATGTCTGAAATCCCGCGTGATCTGTCAAATACTAATGCATGAAAATCCTAACCTCAAAAAAATCACCCTTTATAAGCACATGCTAACTTCAAGATGCTTCTAATTTATTTTTCTAGCTGAAACGTATTTTTTTCGAATCAATATCACATGCAACTATTATTTAAAAAAAAAAGCAATAATTTTGTTCATGTTAAAATGAAAATAAAGAACGAAAAAATATTTTTACAAATTACTTAATAAAATATCTTGACTTTGGAAACAAAATGAAATTGTTTCAGTTCCAAAAAATTTTAGTGATAAGAATTTTTGTCGAATATCAATATCAATGTTTATCAACCACGAGCGTGAGATGTGCAATTGTTGGTCCCGTAGACAAGTTGAAGTGGACGGCTCTTCATTAAATTGACCGAAAAAATCAAGAAATACACGATGGGTATTTTGATTTCAACGCCCATTTTCACAAAAAACCTGAATAACCTTAACGCTTAGATTTTGCATCCATATTTCAAATCAACATAGTCTGAAGTTGAGAAATTTCAAATGAAATGCAGAAAAAGCTTTGATGGTTAGGTTCAGGCTCAACATTGGCCCTTAAAAATCAACAAAAAAAATTATAATTTTTGTTAGTGTTAAGGTCAATGTTTTTCTCTGTTCTCAAAACACTTGAGACGAAAAATTATTTGGTATCAGTTTTTTAGTTGTAGTTTTTCAGTTTTTGTAAAAAAATTGTTGTCATTTGTTTCTAAAAAATAAAGGCTAATAACAATATTCTGAAAATAAGTTTCATTTTAATATTTATTTTTTTTCCCCGAGATATTTAATTCGACAACCAATTTTACTGGCGTTTTTTTAAGGTTTTTAATTCTTCTTAAAAATGGCAATTTGCTTTTTAAAATAACCTCAATTTAACAACAATATGTTGTATAGAATGAAATAATATTGAAGTTAATACCTTCATTTATTCTTGTGATATTTTAGTCGGGAATCAGTTTTCATCAAGATACAATTAGATAGATAGATTTTTTATTTTCGTATTTGAATTACAAAAAGTAGGCTAGGCTATCGCACAGTTTACATATACAGAGATTTGATATAAGATAGATACATTACATCTTTCTACTGAATCAGTATTTATGTTATTAAAATTAAGAATTGTATGATGATATAAATATTTGAAGGAAAGTACAAAAAAAAACCTTCAATATGAAAAAAAAGTGTTCAGGTACAGTTTGTCTTAACATAGTTTTTTAAATTATACATATTTGTCTGAAATAAATGGGTAAGTATTTTGGGTTAGTATCAAAATTCATAAATAATATATAAATATACTTAAGTTTATATTTTAGTATGAGTTAGTGACTTTATAATTGTAAATGTACAATTAGTTTTAAGCTAATACCTTTAATTTTTGCCAAGATATTCGATTGAAAATCAATTTTTATTGATTTTGAATAGTATTCTTCTTTTTTAATACTTCCTTTTTCTAAAACTTTTGCCAAATATCAAAAACGACGCAATAAATTATTTTGGAGGAAATCTTCTTCTTTTTTCTAAAAATAATATTCGTGATGACGAAAATTTTGTTTGCTGAACTTTTTTTCGAATTAGAATATGTAATATACATTTAAGTTGAAGTTGCTAGTGATATTGCTCGGGAGATATTTAGGGTCCAAATTTGTCACCGTTTTTTGAATTACCATAGTTTAAAACCAAAGACATCTTGACCGTCAAATTTTGGCAAAATTTTCAATTCGATAAATCAGACTGATTACAATAACTTCCTATGAGAAGTTGAAATAACGTGGAAAATTCATCAATATTTTTCTACAAAATAAATTTTAATCTGAAAGCAATAGTTTTAATTTCGAACCTGTGTTTAGACTAATAACAGTTAAAACACTAATCGGAATGTTAAATGTAATTAAGCAAAAGTTTTTCCGATCGGTAACAACTTTTTTTCATAGTTCGCTCAGGTCTTATAACATGTTTTGAAGAAAAGACTTGACTGTTTTAATTTACTGTTGTAATTCCAGTCAGCATTTGAATAAAGAAAGTATTGACTTAGAACACAAGTCAATTAGATAAGTGGTTCGAGATTAATCACTTTGTTCAGGAATTAATTTGGGTTAGTTTATTTTTTCATAATAATACCACGAATTGAATTTTGAAATGAAATAAAATACTTCTTTCAATTTAATTCTAGTAATATAGAAAACATTATTTAAGCTTATTTTCTTGTAAACCAAATTGTATATTTTTACACACTTGTCATAAAATAAATAACAACAAGTTTATCTTTTCGAATAACTTTTTTTCCGGTTTCATTAAGTTTCTTTCAAATACTCTGGGGAAAAGTCACAGAAGTCAATTAAAACAGCAATACGTGACTCCGTCCCAAAAGGATGTTCCCTTACCTCTAGAAGTTGTTGGTTTAAAACATCTTAAGTTGAAGATTTCTTATTTCTCTTCTTAACAATGTTTCGTTTTTTTTTATATTAAGAAGACAAAAATAGCAAGCGTGAAAGTTTTTGGAAATGTTGTTAGAATTTAATGAGAAAATGTAAAATGTTATTTCATGTCATTATGTATGTTGATACACATTTTACCTGTTTGATATTTCCACCCTTAGAATAGTATTAATATCCCAACAAAACGTTTAAATTTTCGCTAATTGTTGCTTGTGTGTAAACAATTTAATAACATCCCATTAGACATTTAAATACAACAGCTTGAGGAGTTAAAAGCGAGGTAACGATAAGAGATTTGTAACAGTGGTAAAATAGAGTAAAATGTTTGTAAGCCTTTTATGGGAAAATGTATACATATGTTCTTAGTCTAAGGTTTTTGAAGGCAACAATCGTCTTTATTATTATTTGGCATTTCATCCTCAAACTATCAACTGATTGATGATGAAATGCCAAAGTTTTTCATTTAGTCAACCAATGAACCAATGAAGGTTTTAAAATCCGAATTTCAGTATTCATAAGTTTTGCATATTATGCGGATATGAATACCCTTATACACCCTGCATGCACTTGGTAGTGAAGAAGAAATATTGAGTCTGGTAAAGCATTCCACATTCGTGTAGTGCGACAAAAAAAGGATCTCCTTGCGAATTACGTCGGAAATTCCGCTCAGTGTGAACTGGTGAGCATTCCTAGCAGAACGGGTATTACGGTTGAATTGTTTGAGAGGAGAAATACAACTGGGTAAAAATATCGATAAAACAATGATAGGCAAGCGACCTTGCGGCGGTGTTTAAGAGAAGCAAATGTCTCGGTAAGAGAACGATCTCCTTTCAGTTTTATAGCTTTTTTCAAATATATCCAAAAGACACAAGTACGTGATTAGGGCTCCAGTCCAAATACGAAATTCGAGTTTTTGGACAAGTAAAAGCTTGGTAGTAGCCAGATTAGAAGGGGATAAACACTTTTTGCATCTTCGTAGAAAACCTAAACACTGAGCAGCGTTTTCGGCAATGTCCAATATGTGATCACTCTACAACATATGGTTTGTGAGGAACAAACCTAGAACTGAAAGCCGTTCAGTCTCCTCGATGCAATAGATAGTTGCATTGGGGGGGGGGGGTAAACTTATGCGATAGTAGACGGCTGAGTTTTCTAATTATTATATTCTACACGGTTTGTGATTCCCCATTGGACAATGCTTTCAAAATCAGTATTAAATGAGCTTATCACACGCTGCCGTTGGTAATCGACATCTCCGAAGAACAAGGATGAAAATCTTAAACGAATATGAAAAGCTGAGGGTACTATCATCAGCGAAACAAATAAGTTGGTTAGAAGTTTCAAAGAAAAGATCATTTATAAAAATAAGAAATAATGTCGGAGGCAAAACAGAGCCCTGAGGCACACCAGCGTGTATTTTGAAAGTATAAGATTTGTAACCCTTCCAATATTACTTGAATTGAGGGGTCCGAAAAGAAATTTCTAACCCGACAAAGAACAGATTCATCAACACCAAATACACGCTTTTTGGATGAGAAAGCTTGATGCCAAGCTCTATCAAATGCTTTTGATATCAAGTACAATCATTTTACTTTCTCCAAAACAATGTAAAGATTTGTTCCACTCAACAGTGAGATAACCATGAGGTCAACATTGGACTTAATGCTACGAAAGCCACACTTTCGATCTTTAAGATATTTCTAAGCTGAAAATTAATCAGCATTTTCATGACCTTGAAAGACTAGACGTAAGTGGAATTGGACGATAGTTAGAGAGTGAAGAGGATCCGCCTGTTTTAGGGACATGATGGAGAAACGCTGTTTTCTAACCACTCGCAAAGAGAACTGTAGACAGGACAGATGGAAAAGCTTACGCTGTTTTGCCAGCCTCAAAGAACACCTCTTCAGAACAATAGGGGGATAACATCTCGGCCAGCGGATTTGTGTATGTCAAGGTCTTTCAAAAGATTCGTCCCATTGAATCGCTCACGCTTTCAAGTACAGGAGGAGTCATGTCACTCATCGGCAGTTTCTAATTAATAGCAAATTTGCTGCGAGCAAACTTGCTTTATCAATCGAGCTTACAAAAGTAGTGTAATTGGAAACGAGCGTCGGAGCCGCCGATGACAATATTTTCATTTTTTACAAATCACCAGAAATTTGTGCTGCCTTTTAGACATTGCAGTATTTTTACCCTAATTTCTGGCCATGCAAACATTTTATGCGTCAAATATGTTCATTACAGGTCTACCAAGCTTGTTAATGATACTGATGCCAGTTATCTTTGCAGTTCTGGAATTTAAATTTTTGATCTCTTTGGGTTTGATAGCTTTTACCCTATTAGGGATACAATTTCCCATTACACAAAAAATTAAGTTTTTAATTATACGAGGACGTTCAATATATTCTCGGTATCGATATGAAGGAAAATGCGAATTCAATTTAAATTGTTTTTATTTTTCAATATAATCTCCCCTAACATCAATGCATTTGTTACATCTTGAGATAAGCTTTTTTAAACCCTCAAAAAAATAAGTTTCCTCTTTCCCTGCAAAATACCCATTTATTGCCGACTTGAGTTCTTCATCATCCGAAAATCTTTTTCCACGAAGACATTTTTTCAAATCCGGAAACAGGAAGTAATCACTAGGGGCAAGGTCTGGACTATAGGGTGGATGTTGAATTTCTTCAAAACCACAATCTCGCACAGCAGCCTTGGAAACTCGCGCCGTGTGAACAGGAGCGTTGTCATGAAGAAGCAACACACCCGCTGCGAGTTTACCCCGTCTTTTCTTTTTAATTATCTCCCGCAAATTATGCAAAGTGGAAGCGTAGGATTTGGCGTTGATGGTTTCACCTTTTTTTTTGTACTCAATGAGTAAGATTCCCTTTGAGCCCCAAAAAACTGTGGCCATGAGCTTCCCGGCAGACGGAGTGACTTTGAACTTCTTCGGGGGGTCTGTTCCTTTTGTATGCCACTGTATGGACTCTTGTTTGCTTTCAGTGTCATAGTGGTGAACCCATGTTTCGTCCCCAGTAACAATCCGATGCATAACACCGTCCGAGTTCTCACTACACATCTCCAAAAGCTCTCTACAGCATGCGATTCTCACTTTTTTCTGAGGCGCTGTGAGCATTCGTGGCACCCACCTTGCACTGACCTTTGAAAGGTTAAGATGGTCATGAAGGATGGTGTGAATGGTACCAAATGAAAGCTTGGTGATCTTTGCCATCATTTTCACCTTTATTTGGGCATCCTCGAGAACAAGTTTTTCGACTTCTTTGATGCTTTCTCCCGTACAAGCACTAGCCGGGGCGCCGGAGCGGGGGTCGTCTTCAATGCTCTCTCTGCCACTCTTGAACTCACTTGACCACTTTTGCACAGTTGATAACTTTTGCGGAATCCTGGTAAACTGCCACCATTTCTTCATGAATAGTTTTTTGACTTTTTCCTTGCTTATTGAGAAATTTAATTACAGCGCGATGCTCAATTTTCACCATCATCGTCGCAGTTGCCATTATGATTCTGTTTAAATAGAGATTTAACGGTAAATAATAATCACATTTATATGAAATTTTACATGAATGCACTAAAATAATAGTATTACTTGATAAATAAGTCAATTTATATATATAACCACAGCTTCACCCCGATACCGAGAATATATTGAACGCCCCTCGTATATCAACTGAAAGTCGACGATGAGTTATTTCGAAGTAAAAATCACGGAAAGGGGGCTGAAATTCTGATTAGGTCTGTAATGCTTTTATAACAAGGCAAAAATTGGAGTAAACACAAGTGTTCAACAGTTGTAAGAGTTATTAAAATTCGAACTTAAGTAAAAACCGGTACTTGACGAAAAACTAAATTTTATGATGTTAGAGTTTTTGAAAACCCTAAATATCAGAAAAAGAATGGTATCCCGGGGTTTGTCCACACGATACAACTATTTAATTTCGGTTGCCCTGATGAGTCAACGATTTGAGAAAATAAAAAGTTGTTAAAAACTTCGTTACAACATTGAAGGAGGTATTGTAATATGGAAAAAGGTCAGTTATAATGAAAAAGTAATCTTATATCTTTTTACCCATAAAACTGGCCTACTCCAAAAAATATTAAATTTTTCCTAGTAGAAATAAAAACTATTGGTTGCATTTAAATAATTAATTTCTAATTCATTTCTTCACAACTTGAGGCAGAGTTTGCACCTACAGTACAATACTCATCAATATGTTAAAAAAGTATTTTCAAACATTTGTGTTCGTATTCAGTTGAAGCGGAGAATATTTTGAAACCCAAAAATTGTTAGACGTTCCTGTGCTCTGGAATTCTTTCTTTTCATTTGTTCGTTAGTTTAAGGCACTTCTTTTCATTTGTAATGTTTCTGTAGTCGTCAAAATGTTGTTGTTTTAAAGTTGTGTATTTAAAACTATGCTTAGAACTTTAAGATTATTGCACTTAATATTTTAAAAGCATTTAATAGAGTTTGGCAACAAGTTTGGCAACAAGTTCAAGTATTGGATGGTTTCAAATCCGTAATTATGTACATCACTCGAACACTGCCCTGCCCGCCGCAGTGCGTCTTGTCTTTCGTTATTTTAACGATATTTTTTGTCAAATGTTCTGTCGAAATAGCCAGTTGTAACCCCCCCCCCCCCCCAAACATGTCAACCGTGTTACTTACATATACCATTTTACTTTTAAATTCTTACTGTCAAGTATAGAGATTCTTTTTTTAACCACACATCGCGAATGTGGAATGATTAACAAAACTCTACAATAACCGCCCTCTAAGTTTGATATTTAAAAGCTTTAGAGCAATGTTCACCTGTATTTCTTCTTCAATCCTTCCCTAATTCCTTTATTAACTTTAATCATGTTAAGGGTATTAATAACCATTTGAGTGCCTGTTAAATTAAAAAACATACTTTAGCTGTCAAAAATCAAAAAAAATTGGCTTAAATATTATGTGTTATTAATGTTAGTTTTGTAAACATAGCCAATCTCTAAAAACCCTCAATATAACTTATTATTTAAATAAGTTCTTTAAAAAAAAATGCAGTAGTCAATTTTTCTATTTCGCTTACTTTTCATCTCAATACTTAATTTATTTTTGTTTTTCTTGATTTATTTCAGAGACCGATATCATTATCATCGACATTCAAATTCCAGAGATCAGGTAACAATCTGAAGTTAAAATCATGTTAGATTTTAACTTTTAAACCAACAAAAATACGAGAAATAATATATTTTTTGTATTAATAATTTTTCTAGCGTGAAAGGACTCATTACAATTCAAACCACGACTCTGAACGAAACTTCAATAAAAAACCCTATCAAAACAACTGGAAGTCTTCGGGAAAAAATTCCTACAATAATCGCAATTGGAAACGTCCCTATTCAAAACATACAAATAAAAAATTTCAAAACTATAACAATAATTTCCGAAGAGAAGAAGAAGATTACTATCATAACAACAGAAACTTTCAAAATGACGGACCATTTGATGAAATCACATTTGATAATTCAGAGAATCAACAATTCTGGCATGAAGACAGCATTTCTGGGCAACTTCCTGTGCCAGCGGCATTTGAATCTGTTATTAAATGTGCTGAAGAACTTTTAAAACGTGGCTTCTGTGATCCAGGAGGTGGAGTGCAAATAACTGATAATTATAATAAAGAGGAGGTTATTGCAACTGAATCCTTAGTAAATGTTTTAGAAAAATCCAATCCTAATGAAACTGAAGCAATCGCACCTAATAAAAGTCAAGAACTATCACCTGAAAAGTTTGAACAAATTGATGATATCGATCGTACCCATCAGCAACACATATATGACAGCTTGAAACAAGGTTTCTTAATAAGTCAAAACGAAGAAGTGCCAACTGATCTTCTGCCAGTATTTTCAACAAACGAAAGCCAAGGCTATGATGCTTGCGAACAATTTGAACAATTCTCAACAAATCCGGAACCAAACACATATAATGATCTTTTTACCAATATTAAAACCGAACGTCCAGAAGAAGAATTCAATCTGGAAGAGTGTATAAACAGTAATAATAGTTTCCCTTCAATATCGGTCATTCCGATTTCCCGACTTATCAAAAGCGAAATTCAAGATATAAACAGAGCTGATTTAATTGCTCCAACTACTCCAAACAAGGAGAAGCGGTCTCAAAAGCCAAATTTAGTTCAACGCAAGAAGAGCATCACCAAAGACGGGAGTCTAACTGAGAATATAGTACAGCGTGTGGCCAATATGGACAAAGTAGGCATAAAAAATGTCATTAATAGTTCAGGAACAAAATACGATGCAGCCCTAAAAATACAAGCACGCAAAAGGCTGCGCGAAGAAATCCGGAAACAACTTAAGTCCATGAACTTTAATCCTCCGGGAGATAATGAAAACAACGTTCTTATTCCAGATGAAATTGTTGACTCGATGAGCATTCCTGCGGTAGTATTGGATGAAATAAGAAAGGCTTTTGGTATAGTTTTGGTTGAGGATAAAAACTCAAAGACAGCTGTCAGAGACGCTGATAAAACTGAAAAACCTGATAGCGCTGAGAAGTCGTCGGTTGGCCCACCTCCTGCAATTTCGACTGCAGAACCTGCCATTCAACCAACCGAAGTAGCACCAAAATCTCCAGACCTTAGAAGTCGAATCAAAATGTTGGAAGACTGCAAATCTCAAACGGAAAAATCACCTCCAATAAAAGTGGAGCAACCCCGACGAAGCAGATCCACACAACCCATACTTATAATTGATTCCTCATCGTCAAGTTCGTCCGAATCAAGTTCAAGCAGTGATTCAGATAGCAGTTCAACATCGAGTGGAAGCAATTGCAGTAATTCTTCTTCCTTCAAACGCCGCCGTCGAAAGAAACGAATACTTGAAGCAAATGTGGTGGGAAATTTCGAAAAGCTCATCCTGCCAAACCTCACCTTAGCTCAACGCCGTCGATACAAAGAGAAATACTCGAAGACAACGAAAAACTCCCTTTTATATATCTATGGGGTATGTGTGAGTCGAGCGAACCGAAACAACACCTCCTCTGCGGAGGAAAAAGAACAACTCAAAGTGAAGCAGAACCTTAGCTCAGCTGACAATGCTCAAGCCTTAGAATTTCTCATGAAAGCCATACTTAATCTATTTGAAAAACAAAAGGAAACTCTCAAGAAGAGCAAGGCGAAAAATCCACAAATAAAAAGTTCCAATCCTATTAGTACTACATCAAAAAAATTAAAAGATACCACATGTAACGAGGGGAACTCTGACGATGACAAAGAGTCCACAAGGAGGCGGAGCGAAAGTGCCAACTCAGGAGAATTTCCAAAACATCAAAGTACTGCTTCACACAAATTGGATAAGACATCAACAAAGGGTCGTGTTAATGATAAGCAAAAAGATTCTATCGCTGAAAGTGCGAATTCAGCATCAAGGGTGTCGTCTGATGATGGGGCACCTGTTACACCAGATTTGGAATCAGACACAGAATCAACGAGTGATAAAAACCCACCCTTAAGACAATGGAAATCGCCAGGAGAAAAAAAGTGCGTTGAAGTCGCTGAATCAACTTCACTCCTCGGTAATCTTGGAACTTTCAAGCCACCCTTAGAAATTGACTCAGCTCTGAGTAACCTTGGGATGATGCAATCTCCACTAGCTAATTACTCCTTTGATATTGAATCCTTGAAATCGCAAAGTTCAATTGGTGACGAAGCTGTAAGTAGTATTCGTGAAATTGATGTTAAGCTAATGGAACTGCACAAACGAAAGATGTACATCGAAGAAATGATTCTTAAATTGCAAAAAGACAAAATGGAGGTTGACTTGTGGACAATGAAATTGCAAAATGAAAAGTTTATACTTCTTAATTCGGCCCTAGCGAGTGTCTCGAGTAATGCAGCTTCATCGAACTCATCTTGTGTCAAGAGAAAAGTACTGCCGATATCAATAGCGGAAAAACTTCAAAATCGAAATAAACACAATTTGGTAGAAACCATAAACAATATTGTAAAACAAAAACGAACAAAGCGAATATCGAACAGTTCCATGGACGAGGAAAAATCTGAAGACAATCCGGCACCAAAGAGAACTAGAAGTTCTAAAAATACAACCTCAGTTTCAGATGGTTTAGCTGGAATTTCGTCAAAGAAAGTATATAGTTCAGAGCCAACAGAAGAAGCAGTAGCTGTAGATACATTTAAAAAAGTTGAAGAGAAAGATGAGGATTTAAAGACTGTAGAAATGCCGAAGGTCGATTATACAAATGTACCGAATGGAAATCTAGAAGGATGGAAACTGCCAATCACACAAATAATAGTTGTCGGCGAGGCAATAGTTGCAGCTTCGGAAGATGGAAATATCTATAAGTTTAATATTAGAACAAGAGAGCTGGAGTCAAAGTTTTCCAAGCACACAGAGGCCATAACACAAATTTATACCTGCCCAAGGGAGAATTTTGTGTATACAACATCACTGGATGGATATTTGAAGAAAACTTCAATTGAAGTGAGTTTTTTGGATATCAATTTTATTTGATTAAGTTTAAATCTTGTAGCCTTGTTTGTTAATTTCTAAAATTATACCGTCTTAAGCTTTATTTTTCAAGCCAAATATTCTTATACAAAGGGTGTTTTTTTTAAGATGTGTGGCTTTCAAGAAAAAATAAAACACATTTAATTTAATGTTAAAGCCAAAAATTTAGTTTTATTATGAAGATAAGGATGCGCCGAATATTCTCTTCCAAGGTGTCAAAGATTATTTGCGTAGACAAGAGATTTTACATAACCCCTTAAACATCAGTCCAGCGGTGTTAAATCGGCCGATCTTGGACGCTGGAGCGATAATGCGCCCCATAATGTTTCGTTGGCGTTGCGTGAAACAAATCACCAAGTAAACCATTTGAACGATTTACAAACAGAGTAAGTTTATTTATTATGAAACGAAGAGACAGCTGTCAAAAACCAACTTGAAAACCACACTTCTTAGAAAACCGCCTTTTAAAATCATTACATATACATTTAACTGTCTTAGGATTAATTAATGTAATTTTTATCTTTTGATTTCATATTTCATTTCAAACAGAACTTTGGCTTAGAACTTCAATCGGTTAATATTCAAGAACCTTTGCAATCTATCGATATTGAATGGTGTACAGCATTTATTGGCAGTCGATGGGGAAATATCTTTACATACGATATAAAGGTAAGTTGACCATTTTCTAAAAAAATTCGTTTTTAAACTCACTATATACTTTAAATTTTAATCACATCAGGTTTTATAAATACGCCTTTTCAAAAATGCTTAAAGCAATCCAAATATCTCTTAACAATAAATTGTAAAAAGATTGTACGAATCTTTAAGTATCTTAGTTAGTTTTAAAAAAATCTCATTAACTATACGTCTTTATTTGGCTCTATAGGTATGAAGTTTTAAGCAAACCTTGGATTCTATTAGTGCTGCTTTCGAACCCAAACTTTAATTTTAACTATTTTTTCAAGTTTTAAAAATACCCATTTTTGACATTATTGAAATATTTTTCTAAATATATTTTAAAAACTTGATATAATTGAAATTTTTAGACAAAACATTCGTTACAAAAACAAAACTTACTTTCGGAGCGTTATGTCTTTTTCTGTTAAAAACAGTTTTAGCTTAAATGGTCTAGCGTTTTTGATCCGTCTTTATAAAAGTTTATAGGATCATCGTTCAAAAATGATGTATTCTCCCAAGAAGACCTGGGAGGTATAGTCACTTTGAAGCTATAGTTATTAAACTGAGGATGAGGTATGGTGTAGTCGATATTACTGTTTGTAGTTCTGAACAAGTTCAAAATAGTGTTGTGGCCAATTCCATTATTGATCCACAGAGAGGAGGCTTAAAGCCGTAAGGCTGTATAAGCGGCCGTTTGCTTGCTAAAAATGTCCAGCGGTATTAGATGGAACAGAAAATCAAGTGAGGCGGAGGGGGTAGAGCGAAAGTGCTCCTCCCATACACAGGCTGTTCGTTGGACTTTTCTGAGTTTATCGCGATTTGTCGCTATATCTAGCGCCGTCCACCATACCGCTACTCCATAAGTAAGGATCGGCCTTACGACCAAGATATATAGCCAGTGTGTAATGCGGGGCTGTAGGCCCTATTTATTACCAATGGCCTTTTTACAGGAGAACAGGGCTACTGTGGATTTGTTTATTCTCTCATGAATATTAGGTCTCCAACTAATCTTATCCAAAATGAGACCCAAGTATTTTGCTTGTTCAGAGAATTTAAGTGGTTCACCGTTTATGAGGGGACAGTCAATGAGTGGGCCTTCCTTGTGAAGACGACAAGGTTGGTTTTTTGTGGGTTAACACCTAGTCCACACCGATTTGTCCATCTGGTGAGCTTATTTAAAGCGTTTTGTAAGAGTTCTTTTAGTATATTGGGATGTTTACCCGTTACTGCAATAGCAACATCGTCCGCAGAAGCGAACACTCTGTATCCCTCTCTTTCTAGAGTTATTAGTAATTCATTTATTACTAAGTTCCAGAGGAGAGGGGATAGGACACCACCTTGTGGCGTACCTCTGCTGAAACCCCTTTGTGCAGTAAAATCGCCCAGTTTTGAGTTGATAATCCTGCTTATCAGCATCTGATTAATAAATTCGCTGATCGACTTATCTACCTTCAAAAATGTCAATACACGTGCAATTGCAGATGTGTAGTCATTGTTAAATGCACCTTCTATATCTAAGAAGGCTTGTACTCTTTATGATAGAGGGAATATTCGATTGTACGTAGTATACTGTGTAGAGCCGTTTTAACTGATTTCCCTTGGTTGTAGGCCTGTTGAGCCTTTGAATGGAGGGACTTATAAATACTTGCCCTTAAGTGGATATCGATTAAACGTTCAAAAGTTTTGAGAAGGAATGATGATAAGCTGATAGGTCTTAGGTCTTTAGGGTTAACGTGGCTGGATTTTCCCGCTTTTGGAATAAAAACAACTTTAACTTGTCTCGAAGACATCGGGATGTATGCCAATTTAAGGCATCCCTTGAACATGTTTTCTAGGATGGGTATTAGAAAACTTGCATTTTCTTGCAGTACAGCTGGAATTATACCATCCGGACCTGTAGATTTATATGGCTTAAAGCTGTTAATAGCCCATTTGAGTTTCTCCCTAGTGACTAGACCTTGTGGGGGTATTGTATTTTCACAACTATTTGGTACAATGTTATTAATAAAATGAATAATGTTATTAGTAAAAGGTTGCATTTTAATATTTAAAAAGTTCTGGTCACTAAAAATTCATTAACGAACAGCTACACCAAACTTATTTTTAAAGGTGAATATAGGATAGTTGTTCAATAGACATCAGGATAATTTTATACCAGCGCATATACATATGTCACGTTATTTCAATTCTTGAATTACTTAAATTTGAAAAGTCTAAACACTTATGTCCTTTTACAAAAGGCGGTTTAATGTCATTTTTAGAATGTCAAGTTCCAAAGTTTGACGTAAAATAGACAAACCTGGGTTTTCGTCAATATTACGAGCTAAAACAACTCTCGACTCTTTACAATCATTAATTTGTTTTATTACCACAAATTTGTACCCTTTTTTCTCTGTTGAATACCAAGAGGAAAGTTGTTGGGGGCAGCAAACGAGAGAGGGGGGGAGAGGTGTTTCCACTAAGGCACCTTTCCTTATCCAGGCGGCAGCGGACGAATTCTCGAGATAGAATCAACGGTGGCGTCTACAGTTCCAGTAAGGTCGAACTACTTAGTGAACACCTTATAGGGCTTCTTCGACATATTCGGAGCCCAGGCCTATAAGGAGCGGTTCATCCGGCTCCCCTTCCTTGGAGTTATACTAAGGATCTGGCCCTCCAGGTTGGGGGTTGTGCCGTCGGGGTGACTTCCTGGCCACGTAAAAACATCATAGTTTCGAAGCAACAACAAGCCTCGGATACGGACGGATTCACTGTTGACAACCCACGCAAACGAAATAAGGACAACGAACTTCGGATATGTACGTGGAATGTTAGGTCCCTTAACAGACCACGTGCAGCCGAACAATTAGCGGAAGCCCTAAACTGCTGCAAGGCAGATATTACAGCCATCCAAGAAGTGCGATGGGATGGACCGGGTAAACGCAAACTAAAAGACTGCGACATCTACTACGGCGACTGCTACCGAGAACAAAGACAGCGTCTATTTGGGTGTGGATTTGTTGTTGGAACTAGGCTCAGGCAAAAAGTCTTGAGTTTCAACAGTGTGAGCGAGCGCATCACGACAATCCGCATCAAGGCTAAATTCGCCAACATAAGCCTAATATGCGCGCATGCCCCAACAGAGGAGAAAGATGAAGACACCAAAGATATGTTCTTCGAGCTCTTGGACAAGACATATGAGCAGTGCCCTGGCTATGACATTAAAATTGTCTTAGGAGATTTTAATGCCAAGCTAGGAAGAGAAGACATCTTTGGTGGCATAATCGGGAGATACAGCCTGCACGACACTACCTCCGACAACGGATTCAGGATGGTCGATTTCGCTGCGGGGCGAGACGTTCTGGTAGCTAGTACGCAGTTCACGCATCTTAATATCCACAAGGGGACATGGAAATCTCCTGATCAATCAACCGTCAACCAGATTGACCACATTGCGATCGACGCACGACACTTCTCCAGTATCCAGGATATCCGAACATTCCGAGAGGCCAACATTGACTCGGACCACTACCTCGTTGTAGCCAAGGTACGGCTACGGATATCCCGATCCAAGCCAAAACAAGGAAGTACTGTGAGAAGATTCGACGTTAGACGGCTTCAATCGCCAGAGACTGCCATGTCCTTTTCCCATCGAGTCTCTAATAACCTCCTAAGGAGTCCTATGCTTCCTGCATTAAGCGTTGAAAACCAGTGGCAACATTGCCTTGCAGCCATCAGAGATGCCGCCTCTGAAGTACTAGGTTTCACACGGCCACCACAGCGAAACCCCTGGTTTGACGACGAATGCCGGCAAGCTCACGCAGCGAAACAAGAGGCATACAAAACGGCGCTGCACAAAAGGACTAGAGCTGCTCACGAGCTCTACGAGCAGAAGAGGAGAGAGGAACACCGGCTTCTTAGACGGAAAAAAAGAGAGCATGAGAAGCGCGCGATCGAGGAGATAGAGGGATGTCACAACAGGAATGAGGTTCGTAAATTTTACCAAAAGGTAAAGAAAACCTCCCAAGGTACCAGCCACGAACCGAAGCCTGTAAAGACGATCAAGGGAACATCGTAGTAGAACCACAGTCGATGCTGAGAATATGGAAAGATCACTTCTCCAAATTATATAACGGCGATGAAGAACCGAATTCCGCTGTAAGGGAGATAGAACCACTCAACCTCGGCGACGCAGATCAACAATTCCGCCTACCCGACCTTGACGAAGTTAAGATAGCTATATCTAAACTTAAGTCAAACAAAGCTGCTGGAGCTGACGGCATCACCGCCGAACTATTCAAAGCAGCAGGCGATGACTTGGTAGGGAGCATGCACCAACTCACCTGCAAAATATGGTCGGAAGAAAGCATGCCCGATGAGTGGAACCTCAGCATAGTGTGCCCGATACATAAGAAAGGAGACCCTCTTAACTGCGCCAACTACAGAGGTATCAGTCTCCTTAACATTGCGTATAAGATCCTCTCTGCCGTATTATGTGAACGTCTGAAGCCATTCGTCAACAACCTGATTGGTCCTTATCAGTGTGGCTTCAGACCAGGAAAGTCCACTATCGACCAAATATTCACACTACGGCAGATCTTGGAAAAAACCCAGGAGCTTCAAATCGATACCCACCATCTCTTTATCGATTTCAAAGCCGCGTATGACAGCATTTATAGGGAAGAGCTCTACCGAGCAATGTCTAGTTTTGGCATCCCTGTCAAACTTATCCGTTTGTGCAGAATGACGATGGAGAATGCACGCTGCTCTATCAAGGTCGGAAAAGATCTTACCGATGCATTTGATGTCAACAAATGTTTTAGACAAGGCGATGCACTGTCATGCGACTTCTTCAACATCGTTCTGGAAAGAATTGTGCAAAACTCAACCGTCAACACTAGAGGCACAATCTTCCAAAAATCCATCCAATTACTCGGATACGCAAATGATATTAACATAATTGGAAGATCAAAGCGTGATGTCAGTGGAGCGTTTTTGAGCATTGCGACGGAAGCGAAAAAGATGAGTTTAGTGGTCAATGAGGCCAAGACCAAGTATATGCTGTCATCAAAAAAGGACACTGAACGACGACGTCTTGGACAAAACGTCACCATGGACAGCTATAACTTTGAGGTAGTTAAGGACTTTGTCTACCTAGGCACCGCTATTAATGCAGACAACGACACCAGCGCTGAAATCAAACGAAGAATAACTCTTGCAAATCGCTGCTTCTTTGGACTTAGAATGCAATTGAGAAGTAAAGTCCTCTCTCGAGCATGTAAAATCACCATCTATAAGACACTCATCATCCCGGTTCTCATTTATGGCGCTGAGGCCTGGACCCTGTCAAAGAAAGATGAGAGCGTCATAGGATGCTTCGAGAGAAAAATTCTTCGGGTGATTTTTGGTCCCGTACGCATAGATGGAGAATGGAGTAGAAGATATAACGACGAACTGTACGGGCTGTAGAGCGACACTGACCTAGTTAGCAGAATTAAAGTCCAACGGCTTAGATGGCTAGGTCATGTAGAGCGGATGGACATCAACGCTCCAGCCCGGAAGGTCTTCGAATCCAATCCCGAGGGACGGCGCAGTAGAGGAAGACCGCGACTCAGGTGGCGCACCCAGGTGGGAGAGGACCTCAACCAACTTGGCGTGCGAAACTGGAGACAGCTAGCTAGGGACCGAGCTGGCTGGAGACGCTTGTTGGTTGAGGCCCAGGTCCGCCCCGGACTGTAGCGCCACCTTAAGTAAGTAAGTAAGTAAGAATACCAAGAGGGTGCCAAATTTGTCTTTGCAAATATTTGACTGCAAGGTTTTTACCATTTTTGCAGTGATTTTGAACAGTTGTCAGACATCGAGCTGCCAGAATATTATCTAAAGTCTAACAAAACTACAAATCAAAACAATGAGCGTGTCATAATTGATAATTTTTCAAGTATTTTTATTTTTGTGTAAGTTTCTTTCTTTACAATAAAAATCATTTTAAACCACCACCATTTATTTAAAAATCTTCTGTTATTTCAAAATATTTGTGTAAAGTATTTGTACGGTACTGTCCATTTTTAACTTGTTCACCATCCCTTGTTCCGATTTCTTGTTTTGATTTTTTTGTATGTCCGGTACGGTCCGGTTTGGTTTCAATGTTCAAAATGAAGATGTTTTAATCTTAACGCAGGCCTTTTGTTAAGCATGCGTCAACTTGACATATTCTTATAGCATTTTTGGTTGATCAGCCTTTTGTGTAAATTTGAAATAACTGCCAAAATGTCAATACCGAACTGGAAACTGGTTTCTATTATTCTTCTTTTACAAATTTTTGTTCTTGGAAAACTTAAATAATTATAAAAAAATCAAACAAATTTTAGAATACAAATTTCGAGCTTAGTCCCAATTATTGTAATCCGAATTATGCCCATGATCATGATGATGGTGATGATGATGATGATCTCCTTCCTCATCTCCATAATCTTTAGTAATATGTACTTTAATAATTTGGTCTTGTATGCTCGGAAGCTGAAATTTCAAAAGTTAAAACAATTTAAGAAATCAAGCATAAGAAACTTTAAATTTTGTATAAAATGTTAAAATATTTTCTTGCGTCAAACAGATTAAACCAGTTTTAAAAAATTGCAACAAATAACAGCTTTAATCAATAAATACAAAAACGGACCTTAATTCAAATGATGTTCGATAACATCAATTGTATGTAGCTCAACTCTACAAACAAAATATTTAAGCAACAAAATGCGTTTCAAAAATTTCTATAAGAGTTGATCAAATGGACTTTAGGCAAGCAAAATTATTGTAGATAATTTTAATTGCGTGCTTTTTTAAAAATCGATGGGGTTTTTTCATTTATGTAAAATAAAATGTATGTTTTTCAAAAATCTTAATGATTGATTTATTCATGAAAAATAACAAGAAAATAAAATGTATTAAGTGCGTTTCTCTTTTTAACTTCACATAGGAAGTTATTGTAATGGGTCCCATTTGTCAAATTGAAAATTTTGACATTTCTCGTCGTTTCAAGGTCCCTAGAGTCGAAATAAAAAATTTTTAGAAAGATGTCTGTGCGTGCGTGTGTACGTACGTTTGTACGTCCGTACGTTCGCGACGTTTTTTTCGACGTCCATAGCTCAAGAACCAAAAGAGATATCGACTTCAAATAAATTTTGTTATACAGATAATAAGGCAGAAAGATGCAGAAAGGGCTCTCAAGAAAATTGCGTGGGTGGTTTTTTTACCATAGCAGTTTGAAAAAAAGGTGAAAATTTTGGTTAACCCTAAATATCTTACGAACCAAAAACGCTAGAGACTTGAATTAAATTTTATATAATATATTGTAACGTGATACGAAACAAGTATATTTTTTGAAAAAAATCAATATAACGGTTTTTTTAAAAATCAATAAAACTGGAAAAAAAAATTTGTCACCTCCAAAATTTTACGACTGAAATATGATTTCATCTCTAAAACAATTTTGTGCAACGAAGAATAATGTTTTTGACATCTGATAAAATTTTGAGAAAAATCTAATTGACAGTTTTTTTATAAAAAATAAAAATCTAAAAAAAAACATTACTCAAAGTTCGTAAAAATAGAATATCGATTCAAATATCTTTTCAAAAACTTGAAATTTAGGCTTCAAGCTTATTTTATCTTATAGGAAATATTGTTTTCAACATTTTGAAAAATGTTGAAAAAAATCGAATTGACAGTTTTTTTACGAAAAATAAAAACCTAAAAAAAAATTTATAAAAGTTGGTAAAAATTGATTTTCGACTCAAATATCTTTTCAAAACTTTGAGATATTGGCTTTAATTTACTTTTATCTTTCAAAAAATATTGTTGTCAACATTCAGTTAAAGTTTGAAAAAAATCGAATTGACAGTTTTTTTACAAAAAATAAAAAACTAAAAAAAATTTATAAAAGTTGGTAAAAATTGATTTTCGACTCAAATATCTTTTCAAAACTTTGAGATATTGGCTTTAATTTACTTTTATCTTTCAAAAAATATTGTTGTCAACATTCAGTTAAAGTTTGAAAAAAATCGAATTGACAGTTTTTTTACAAAAAATAAAAAACTAAAAAAAATTTATAAAAGTTGGTAAAAATTGATTTTCGACTCAAATATCTTTTCAAAACTTTGAGATATTGGCTTTAATTTACTTTTATCTTTCAAAAAATCTTGTTATCAACATTCAGTTAAAGTTTGAAAAAAATCGAATTGACTGTTTTTTAACAAGAAATAAAAACTTAAAAAAAAAAATTATAAAAGCTGGTAAAAATTGATTTTCGACTCAAATATCTTTTCAAAACTTTGAGATATTGGCTTTAATTTACTTTTATCTTTCAAAAAATCTTGTTGTCAACATTCAGTTAAAGTTTGAAAAAAATCGAATTGACAGTTTTTTTACAAAAAATAAAAAACTAAAAAAAAATTTATAAAAGTTGGTAAAAATTGATTTTCGACTCAAATATCTTTTCAAAACTTTGAGATATTGGCTTTAATTTACTTTTATCTTTCAAAAAATCTTGTTGTCAACATTCAGTTAAAGTTTGAAATAAAGGTTGGTAAAAATTGATTTTCGACTCAAATATCTCTTTCAAAATTTTAAATATTGGCTTCAAAGTAATTTTATCTCATAAGAAATATTGTTTTCAACATTTGGTAAAATTTTTAAAAATCGAATTGACAGTTTTTTTTACAAAAAATAAAACTCTAAAAAAACAATACTAAAACTTCGTAAAAATTTACTTTAGACTCAAATAGCTTTTCAAAACTTAAAAATATTGGCTTGAAACTTATTTTATTTTACAGAAAATATTGTTTTCGATATTCAGTAATTTTTATATAAAAATCCAATAGTCCGTTTTTTCATAAGAAATAAAATCTACAAAAAATAGTACGCAAATTTGGTAAAAATTGATACGAGTACATATAGACAAACTTTTAAGCAAGCAAATCGACAGACGGGATGGGAAGTTATCAGTGTGGGTCGCATCCCAGCCTCTTTTTTCTTTTGAAATATATGTAGTTTTCCTTAACATTCGGCACAGATATTGGGATCCTCAGCCGGCTTAGACTTACTCTTACTATTTTTTTTTTTAAGCCTTAATTTTGTCATTTTTGTGAATAGAATTGGGAGAACTTATAACCTCTGCCAGTTGCCTAGGTCTTGAAAAAATTGGCACTGCAATTTTTGGCGATATGTTACTGGCACATGATGAAGTATGTGTTTCAATTTCGGTGTGAATGCAAGTATACGATGCAATGCTCGTAGTTGGAATTATGTCTCCAAGATTATTTCAAGACATGAAACAGCAGTTTCTGGGGGAAGAGTTGTTGATTGTTCAACTCCAATCTGGACTCTTCTACTGGTATGGTGAAAAAGTGATCTAAAAGGAAGATTTCTTAAGCTCCAATTACCAATTAAATGTCCAGCTTGATATCCTTTCCAATTTCGGCTTTTATGCTGGTTCATCTAAACTCGGGCTTCTTTATGGAAATATGATTTTAATGTCTTGAAAATACTTCGGTTCAAAGGTTGCAATGATTTCGAATCGTTTATTGGACCATAGTTTTAAGAAACATTTTTAAAACACTTATTTTGAGAAAATTGTTCATTTTAAAAAAATCGATTTTTATTATGTTTTATGCAATTCACTTTTAAATAGGTAAGTATGACAAAATGTACATGGTAAATGTGTCAGTATATGACAATAACAAAGTTGTCAGTGTCAATATCTTATGATAAACAGATTTGTCAAACAAGTTTTATAAATACATTTTTAGAATTATCTTTTGTCAATTTTTTATGAAATAGGGCACTGGTTTATTGTTAAGTTACAAACCGCTTTCCTACATATTAGGTAAATTTTGTTTACAGATAGATAGAGCTCGTCTTCAATTCAATAAAAAACAAAAAGTCAGCAGGTGTCGATGGTATATCCAACGTTGTACTAAGACATTTACCGATGAAGGCAATTAACATTTACACCACACTCTTCAATAATGCACTGAATAATGCATATTATCCAGTACATTGGAAGACCGCTGTGTTTCATCCTCTCCCGAAGAAGAGAAAGGACAACTCCAACCCGTCAAATCTTCGGTCGATAAGTCTTCTTCCGAGCATCAGCAAAGTTTTCGAAAAGATCATCAATAGGGCTGTGACTAAGTGGTGTGCGGACATCAAAATAATTCCGGATAAACAGTTCGGGTTCAAGGCGGGTCACGACACAATTCATGCTGCGCGAAACTCGATTCTGATATCCAATGGAATAAATCAAAACAACAATGCACAGGTGCTGTCCTGGTTGATTTGGAAAAGGCCTTTGACACCGTATGGTTAGAGGGTCTTTACCTAAAACTGAGCAGGGTTGGCATTAGCAAGCCATTGTTGTATATACTTTATGATATGCTTAACGGTAGAAAGTTTGTTGTCAAAAGTGGCAATGTAACTTCTACCACAACATTCTCAATTAAAAATGGTCTTCAACAGGGAGCGGTGAATTCGACGATTCTCTTCAGCATTTACACCAGCGATCTGATAGGTAGTCTTACAAAGGCAATTGCGTACGCCGACGATCTAATTGCGTACAGAACGGCCTGAAAGGTTGAGGTTATTAGAATTCTCTTGCAGCGTGATTTCAACAAGATTCAGCGATATTGCGACGACTGGAAACTGAAAATAAATGTCCAGAAGTCGGAGACAAATCTGTTACGGACTCCGTTGGCTAGAGCCACGAGGGATACGTGCAAGAATTGCCCCAAGATGGTCATCGTTGATCTTCGCGGCCAGCCATTGGCGAGCAAAAGTGTAGTGAAGTATCTTGGTATTTGGTTAGATCAGTATTTATATTTCAACAGACATATAAATGTTGCTTTAACCTGGGCCAGAGAAGCCTTCGCTCTGACGAAACGGTTTTTTTTTAGCAGTCGGCTTGACCCCAGAGTGAAGGCTATTTGCTACATGGCCCTCATACGGCCAATGATCGTTTATGAGTGTCCTGTGTGGTTCAACATTGCCCCTTCCCAGATGGAGAAGTTTGGGGTGTTCGAGTGGGAGTGTTTACGACGCTGTACCGGCTTATATCGTACAGCCGAATCTTCTTATGTGAATTACTATTCCAACCAGGTCCTATACAACGGGGCTAGAGTCAACAGAATTGTCAATTTCGTGATAAAACTCGTTCGAGGTCACGTTGCAAGAGCTATGTCTTTGACCAACAATTTAGTTTTCGGGGCGTTCTATCCAAACGACGAGTATTTTGAAAGTACACGCTTGAGTGGCTTTATTCCACCAGAGGCATTCCTCTTTTTAGACAAATACGGTCTGATACAGAATAGATTGGCAGTTCCTCTAATCTACCACGTCAGACGACGAACCGTGGATAGGCGACTTTTGTACAATCGGGACGTCATGGCACAAGGCGGATCAGAGCTCCTTCGGTTCAGTAGGGCTGTGTCCGAGCGGGGCCGAACTGATAGGGTGAAGCAGGAGAACCAGTTTTGGTGGCTTCAATCGGCACTTGATAGTGGGTAGTCGGGATGGGGTTTTAAGCCTTGACCGGCTTACATACTTGTTTTATAGTTTTAGGGTCTAGTTGTAAGTAGAATAGGCATGGTGGCACAAAAAAAATATGCAAACAAAATACAAAAACAAACACAAAAATATAACATGGAATAATAAAAAAAAAATATGAAAAACAAAAAACGTTGGATAGTTAGATTTGCTGCTGTGGTTGTTCTAGTTTTAAGTAGTTTATAGGTAGAATAGGTAGTTTAAGTTAGCTTTAAGTTTTATATTAAAGACCTTATTTTAAGTATTTTTTAAGTAAAAATAAAAAAGGATATCGATATTAGTTTTTTTCTAAATTTTCTAATGAATAAAAAAAAAAGCCATTAGCACTAAGTATTATTGTTTAAGTTAGAGTGTCCAATTTTTTTCTTTCATTTTCAGTAAGAGAATGTTATGTAAGCTGGGCCATTCAAGTAGATTCATGTCAAAAAAAATCCAACCAACATCCATGAAAAAGATCCAACCATTCCTTAGCCCAGAAGATTTTCTTGTTTATAATGGCTTTCGATAAAGTGTTGGGTAATCTATTATTAGGAAGATTTAGATTTCGTCTTTTGAAAGACGTTAGAAAACCCTTCGTTAAACCTGTTTCAATGTGCAGAGCATAGTTAGGTCTATTATCGGGCAGTAAAAAGCATCTTTTCATGGTTATATTCGCGGTATCCCCAAATTTGAGCACAGTACAACATAATAGCTTTTGAGGCGGAATTGTAAATTTTGAACCTTGTTGAGTGTTGGACGGTATTGTCTCTCAGCAGTCTTGCTCACGGTTGCATTGATGGAATGTGTAGATGCTCCCAATCTGTTTCTTAGATGCTCATTCCAAAACATGTTGTAATTAAACACTAAGCCAAGATATTTGGATTGATTAGACACCTTTATTTCAGAATTATTGTAAAACCATTCTTCGCACGCTGCTCTTCTTCCACCATTGTGAAATATTACTATTTCCGACTTATCAAGATTTATTTCAAGATTTCATTGAATGCGGTCTTAAAATTCTCGATTATCTGTTGCACATTGGAAGGATTATCTGACAACAATACAAAATCGTCCGCATAAGAGGGCGTTAATTTGAAGGTCGTCTAAAACAATACTGATTGGAAATTGCGCATAAAGATCTTTTAAAAACAGAAGAAAAAGAAGAGAGCTCAGCACACATCCTTGACGAACACCTTTCTTAGTGGGGAAGAAGTCTGACAAACACGAACCATCCCAATCAGCTGCAGTAGTATCCTTATAAAGAGACTATAGTAGACAGTATCTTCGAAGATATTCCCAGAATCGACAACTTATAAATAAGACCATTCCTGTCAATGCTTTCAAAAGCAGCCTTAAGATCGATGGAAAAAAGCGTAATTTCTTTTTTGGCTGAGTTGAAGTTGAATGACGCATGAAAGATTATAAACTTGGTCCACAAAAGAATAATTGGTTCTATATGCAACTTGAAATTCATTGATGATGTTGTTTTTTTTCTAACCAAGCTGACAGTCTGTTCAAGGGAACTGTAGTAAACAGCTTATAGTGCGTATCGTATATGTTTCCATATTCGTCCATTAAATTATTTTCTGCCAAATCTTTCAGCAGAATTTCAAAAAATCCAATCGCTGCCGATCCATTCCAAAAAAAATGGTAACCACAAATATCTTCTTTTTTGTGATTCTATTGAATTTGTGTGTTTAGATTAATTTTCTCCGCCAGTTCAAAGCCTAATTCCGAATGCCTTCCCAAGCCAAAAGGGTTCCCTTATGAAGTTTCTATGTCTCAAACGTCTCGCAAGTGATATGGCTGGTGCACCAAAAAGTTCTTCCGCTTTTCAAAGAGACAGGCTCCTCTACAGTCCAAGGAACTCTTGTAGTCTTGGACATGTATTTGTAGGTCATAAAGAAGGTTAATATTCACTTAAAATACTAAAGACAAACAACATTAACATGCGTAATATCTTCAAACAAAAATTGTTAAAATTGTCGCACCACATTTAAAAACTTTTTAAAAAACGGAAACAACAAAAAAAGTGCACACGTATTCTAAAAACACTTAGATATTTATCACATACAACACTTATCCTGTGCAGAAAACTCGATAATTTGTATCTTCATTTACTATTCGCAATGTCGACACTGAGAAACTAACTTTAAACAACACAAGTTCAAAAAAGTCTATAGAAATTGTTATGTGGTCCACAACGACCTTCGATAGGTTTTCGTTCAGTGTTATCTTGACTCCCATTTGACACTTTCGATGGGTTTTTAAACCGACTTAAAACAAATTGTGCTCCCGTGAAATAGAAGCAAGTAAAATAAGGCAATTTTTAAGTATCAGGTGATATTCCACTTTGACATAGTGAAATAAGGCCAAATGATTTTGAGGTAAAAGATCAAATTATAATTAGTTTGATCAAAGAAAAATCTCACGTGGCGTCCTATCAGTATCTGCTGCTTAAGACACCTCTGGGATATGGGGTTGGTGTTCGGTTTTGTGAAATATGTAAAGTTCAAGGAAACTTAAACACCAATTAACCTTGTACCTACCCCACATCCTACACAGTGCCGAAACAGGGAAGCCCCTTTTTAAATTTGACTTTATTTCACTTTGCCAAAGTTCAAACCAAACTTTGATGTTAGTTTTATCTGCCGTTTCTGGTTTAATCCGTTTCACGTTTAAATTCATACCTGTGCTGGTGGCGGTGGCGGAGGTGGTGGATAGTACACTGGTGGTGGAGGAGGAGGAGGATAGTATAACGGTGGTGGTGGTGGTGGATAACCAAATGGCGGAGGATAGGATTTGCCCTTCTTCGCAAATATCGTCTGGAGTATAGCGTCAAAAAATCCCAAAGGTGGCGGAGGATAAGCTGGATAGACCGAATACGATGGTGCAACTACATAATATGGCGATGGACAAAATGGTGATGGGGCAAATGGTCCAAAACCAAACCCAAACACTTGCCAATAATTTCCTGATAATCCATACAAAAGAACCTGATTTAAAATAAGAAATTTTCTATTAGTTTTGACAAAGTTATAATCGTGCACTTTTCTATCTTTTGTTTTTCTTACAATAAGCAATAAATATTGCATAGCAAAAATTAAACTTCTACTGAATTTGATGGCATTGTGGGCTTTCGATTTTATAGTTAAAGCCCTTGCTTATTTCATTTTCTTGCAAATAAAGAAAAAAAAAAGAAAGTGAAATCATTTCCTGATGACATCGAAGACGATGTTAATAAACTTATTGTTTTTCTTATTTTAATGCATATGAATATTTTATTATGATGTGTAATGAATTGAAGTGGCACTATTTGTACATATGTATTTATATAACTTTTCATTGTCAGGTGTAAAAGAAACTATTAATCATTATTTATTCATTTGTGACATTAAATCATTAATTGAACTTTGATGGATTGAAACAAAGGTTTGCTTTGAGAGAAGCTAGCATAATATTTCAACTAAAAAATTAACAATACGAAAGTTCATCTTTTAAATTTAGTTTAAAATAATTCACGACAAGTCTGTTTTGTCGCAAAATATAATCTAATAATGGTTTTTTTTTAGACGTGTTATTATGTTATAACAAAAAAGTTATCTTAAAAATTATAATGATAAGGGTTTGTCATTATGTTTTAAAAATTATTTGAGGCAAGCGGCTGCAGCGGCCGTCAAGAGGCCAAATTTTCGAGCTGTTTTGGGTCTGTATGATAGCAATAACGTGTTCATTGTTCAATATTCTTATCCCAGGTATAAATCGTCTCGGGTTTATCTTCGTAGACAAATTACTTCTAATAACCCCACAAACATAGTCCATTGGCGTAAAATCGGACGTTCCTGGAGGCTAGACCATAGACCCACGAAAGTGAGATATTGGGCTCATCGTCGCGTCGTTTCGTCAACCGAACCATTAGTTTCTTTTTAATAAGACTTTACTTTTCTTTCAGGGCTTTTCAATAAGATGTTTCATTTTCATATTAATGAAAAAAAAAGACTATTTTAAAGAGGAATAAATGGATTTTGTTCACGCTTTAAATGCATAAATATGACTTTAAGTAGGTTTCAATGGCTACAAGATATTCCTCATATGATATTAATCACAAAATCTTGGCGACCAGTAATGATAACTTCTTCGAAAAAATACCACGATTATCAACTGGTTTGAGATCTTGTAATTATCTGCACTTTCAAAGCCTTTTTATCCATCGAATAAAATGATATCTTGTTGTTTGATGTTCTCTTAAATAGAAATAGATACAAACTACAGCACCCTAGAGAAAAGATCAAGAAGACAATATACAAACAAAAGCGGCGATGATGACAACTTCCATTTTCCATCCGCTTCCTTTCTAGCAAAATATACTGAATTACATTCAAGTGTACAAATATTTTGCAAATAATGAAATAGTTTGATTTCAAAATACATTATTACATTTTGTAGATCTTAAGTTTTATAAAAAAAATTGACTGTTGTATTTTTATAAATTTTAGTTGAAAAGGCATTTGAGTCGAAAATCAATTTTTACCAAGGTTTAGTAATGTTTTTTTTAGGTCTTATTTTTATTCAAACAAAATTGTTAATTCGATTTTTCTCAAAACTTAACTAGATGTCAAAAAAGTTACAGCTCTATTACGGTTGTCAATTATCAATATCTTAGTTGACATTTTTCAATGAAATTGATGAATTGGTATTATCGTTGTCAGCAATCAAAATGTTTGATAAACTGTGAACGCTCTTCAGAAACTAGATTTATTGTGAATGATTCAAATTGGAAGTTTGGTATTATGGTTGTCAAAATATTTGTTGATTATCAAATTTCCACAAATTCCTTGTTGATAAAATATTTTACGGATCGCGAAAGCCAAAAGCATGTCTACTATTGAACTATTTTTCGCTGAAAATGAAATTGAAGAAGAAAATACTTACGATTACGAGCAAGCAAAGATTCGAAGAAAACTACACGATGCTTCAAATCTGATGGATTTGGCTGAACATACATAAGTACGAGTATGTACCTATAGATAAAAGATCTTTTTTAGTTAATCTAATGTGGTTCGATTTTAGATTCATTCAAAACTTTAGACTTCGAAAGATTCCTTCCTTAATGTATTTTTAGATATCAACGACAATTTAAAACCAACCAAAATTTTCAGCTGTCTTAAGATTCCTTGCGCAACGAAGCTACCAGTTGAGTGTTGGGAACGATTTTAACATTGGTATGGCGCAACCAACGTTTTCAGTTGTTTTGAAAGAAGTTTTAAATGTCTTATAAACAAATATTTGTCCTAAATGGATACAATTTAACTATTCAAAAGAAGAAGAACGCCAGGCCAAGATATACTTTTTTCAAAAGAGCAGTATTCCAAATTTTATTGGTGCTATCGACGGGACTCATATCAAAATTATTGGCCAAAAGTAAATAGGCACTATTCACAATAGATTTTTGATCAAAAAATGATAAACTCGCGTTCATAATACCAATGTATCAATTAATTGATAACATGTTTCAATTGTCTTTACCTTTTACCTTTTTTATTTTTAAAAAAAGCCTTGATTGAATATTTTTTTAAATTGTATTAGTTTGGTATCAAAGTGTTTTCTCAAATTTGCCGGTCGGATTCGGCTTAAAACTGTAGGTACCCTCCATCCCTGACAACAGTACTCAAACACAGGAACGGTTGAGAGTTGTATCTATATCTCAACGGACTGTTGCACCACCCAATTTATTTATTTATTTATTAGTTTGGTATCACGTTACATGCATAAAATTAAATCCAAGTCGCTAGCATTATTGGTTCGTAAGATATTTTGAGCTAACAATTCCTATCTGTATAACAAAATTTATTTGAAGTCGATATCTCAACTGGTTCTTGAGATAATAATATTGTCCCTTTAAATTCAATAACTCGAAAACGGGTCCACGATTTGCTGTCATGTTGCGTTTAGACATCCAGGTCGAAAACCTTTATATCTTTAAAGGGTATTAAGTCCACTTAAATCGTTTGAGCTACCAATCCTTTTTTTATATATTCTGTCCACAAACAATATTTGTATTTTATCCTCGTTAATAATTCCTTTAAAACAAAAAAGTTATGGTTTTTTGTAAAATAACTTAAGTCTAATTCGTAGGGTTTTTTAAAAGGCAAAAGAACCAAAGTAGACGATGATTCGCCTTATGTATCAATTTACTTTGTTTATCAAATAATAGGCAGAAATGACTTTGGTAAAATATCTTAAGTTGTTTTTATGTTCGATATAAATCTTAAAAGTAAAATTGCTTATGTAGATTTAAGATATTTTACCACAAAGCTTTTTGCTTTTTCTGCATTCACAATTTCTTATGTTAAATCATTGATTATTTAATTGTCTTTAGTAGTGAAGCATTTCAATAACTACTATTCCGGTATTTCTGATTTTTTGTTACTTGTTTATGATGTTGATCTAATTAGTAACCCAAGTTTCCGACCTCGATCGCCGCCACCGTGCCGAATGAAAGATGTCAAAAAATTTGTCTGAAAATTTCGCACTTTTTCGCTCATTGGTAACTTTTACCCTGAAGGAGAATTTTGTTTTATATAATTATGTTCTATTAACTACAATTTAAGCCCAAGGTTGTGTCTGTAAATGTAAGGGTTTTCAGAACACAGTTCTTCAAAAATTTGCTAAAAAACATTTTTTTTACAAAATATTTACGAATTACAAAAATATAAAATTTGCCATAACGTTTAATATTGTTCTGGAGTGAGAAGACTAAGGTAGAAGAAACAAAATGGTATGAGACAGGGGGTCTAAATCCCCCCCTGTTAGGCAGAAGGAGTAGTTTTTTTAGATAAGTAAGCTGACATACAAAATTAAATATTGGAAAACAACGGAAACATCTACATTATTGTGACAAAACTTTTCTCAAACCCAGAAATCCATTTTTGCAGTAATTTTTTAAAAATGTTTGCTTTTGTCCAAGTATCAGAAAAAAAATAATTTCAAACAACAAACAATTTTTATAATTTTATTGATTACTATTTATGTTTCAAAAATCAATGTACTTGTCATTTATAAAACACCAAAAAGCTTAATCTAAAAATATATTTTACGAAGAGCTGTTCCGTAAAATGCGGTAGATAAATTTGTTTTCTAGGTTTTTGTGGCATTAGTCATAACCAAGAGAATTGTTGCAAGCATCGAATCTTTTTCCGTAATTTCCGGCTACTTTTTGAAACATTTAAGCCGGTATCGGCCATAACTTGATGAATGTTGAGTTATTAAAGGTTTATCTGCTTAAACACGGTCTTTTGCGTAGCCCGACTAAAAAAAGGCCAACCTTGTCAAATCACATGATTTTGCTGGCCAGTTGATATCGCCACGACGAAAAGTTACGCTGCTAGGAAATGTCTATAAATAATAAATGTGTGGCATGTGACACCGTCTTGTTGAAAACACATACTCTGCAAGTTTTATTCTTCAATAGCAAGCAAAAACAAGTTTGTTATCACATGATCTTAACGCTCCAAATTGACGGTGACAGTTGTTTTCGAAGAAGTAAGGTCCAATCACATCTCCGCACCAAAGAGCGCACTAAATAGTGGCTTTTTGAGGATGTATAGGCATTTCTTCAATCACTCGAGGATTCTCAGAACCCCAAATGCGACAATTTTGTTTATTAACATAACCACTGAGTGAGAAATGTGCTCTGTGTGTCGCCGAATAAATTTGTGTTTGAAAAATTGCCGTCCGCGCGCCGCCTGTTGTTCAAGCCCCCATTCGACGCATCTACGACGTTATGAATGGTCTTCAGTTGTTGTGTGAACTGGACTTTATATGGATGTAGGAGTAGATCCAAAAGTTAAATACGATATAATGTGCCGTAAGGCAGTCCTTACCCCTGAGAACAACAAGGAAGGGTCTTCGGCAGCATTTTCACTTACAGCGATATTTTCAGTAATACGAGCAAAACCTTATAATATCTGTAACCAATTCAGTGTCCTCAAATTTCTTCACAAATTTGCCCATTGCTTGGATAGTTGGACGATTATGTAAACCATAATCTCCTTTTAAAGCACGATATATGTGGCTGTGGCAGAATCACCATTTTTGTAGTAAGTTTTAACAATTTGTATGCGTTGTGCGATAGTTAACGATCCATTTTCGTAAATACCAGACTTTCAACTAAAAAAAAGATTTGTTTAATAACTTATTTTGACAGATGTTGAATTCCAGCTCCATACTTTTGAAATCGCAAAATGGATAACCCGTTACTATTTTCATTATTTTTTTATATTTATTTGCTTTTCTAATAAAATATTCTATATATTATTTATAGTTTCATGATTTGGAATTTGAAACTAAGCTTTCTATTAATATTAAGTCCTTATTATTTGTAAGCTTTAGTTTATTTTTTATTTTTGTTTAATACTGCAATATTATTTTATTTGTAAGACTTAAATGAACTATTCATAATAAATTAAAAAAGAACAAAATAAATTATAACATTTTAAATTTAATTTTAATTCCATCTTGGTTTCTCGTCACGCCAATGATTTTGATGATTCTGATGGTGGTTTTGTTTTCTATGATCATGTCCTCCGGAATCTTTTATTAAATGTACTTGAATTCTTGAATGCTGTAAACAAATTAAAAAAGATATCAGAATTCTCATAATTATTAGTCCAAGTATTTCAGTATGGTAAGCTAAATCGGAATTAATTGAATCCCAGAATAACTCAGTGAGAAGAAATTTGCTGAAATCAACTTAAATCGATCCTTGAAAAAATTGGACCTTAAGAATTCTTTTTTAAAAATTAACTTTTGAAACCTTGAGTAAAATTTAGAAACGTATCAATTCACCTGAGGTTGATGTTGCATCATTGGTGGTGGTGGCATAGACATAGGCATAGATTTAGTCTTCCTTGATAAGATCGCATCTAAGATGGTTGAAAACAATGTGTGTTTTGGATATGGGTCAGGTTGAGGATAAGGATATGGAGATGGAGGATATGGATAAGGATATGGAGGTGGATAAGCAGGTGGTGGAAAAAATGGTGGTGGCGCACCAAAAGGTGGTGCTACGACTATTGTGGGAGGAGGACAAAATGGTGCTGCACCACATGGTGCTGGAAAAGGAAACGGAAATGGTGAATTAGCAGCAACCGATAGTGGAATAGCTGGTGGCGCTGCTGGTGTAAAATTAAATCCAAATCCATTTGCAAGTCTAAATCGTGTTGATAATCCAAATAGAAGGACCTTTAAAATAAACTTTCATATATTCACAATTATTTTAAGGACTACACCGTATTCGTATTTATCTTAACTCACATTTATAATATACCGCACGATTTGTTGTCGCATGATGACAAAATGAAATACTGAAGATGATGTTTGAAGAAGCTATTGATTTTATAATGATTTTCTCTTTGAGCTCACATTGGTATAGTATTGCTAATTAACTTTCATTGATAAAGTCACTATAGCACTTTATGTGTATACATAGAAAGTGAAAAGTCCACTCATTGACATCTCTGGTGTATGATGCCTTCATCAACGCGTATTTTACAGGTAGGATAGACCGAAAGGCGTAGGTTTTGCAATAGCAGAAAAACAAAATTCAATGTCAAGTGTCAGTGAAACTATAATTGCGGCGTCAAATATCAAACGTTGATTGATTACCCATTAGATAATTATTATAAAAACTATGGAATATGTAAATGATAGTAGGATTTCCTGAACAGTAAAGTAAAGACAAAAATATAACCTTCGTTTGGAAGGGAACCTATGTGTCGAACTCAACTGTAATCATATTTATAGCTTCAAATTAATTTTTATTTTAAGTACAGGTTTTACTTGTAACTGTCACTTTTTAATATGTCATGTTTTAACACTTGAGTCGTAAAAACTACGCCATTTAATAATAATGGAAAACTCTTTAAAAATGCATCTAGGTTCCTGAAATATTTTATTTCTCAAACAGGTGATCACAATTGGGGTAACTTAAAATGAAAAGTGGTTTTCAGGAGAAATAAAACGGATATAATGTTATAGTCAAGAATACAGATTTAGTATAAAGATAAGGGTTTGGCCATTTGGCAAAATTTCGCTGGCTTGAATAAATTCCTGACGAGACGCCCAATTTTTGACAACATTTTGCAGCAATTTAGGCCGTATGGCAGCAATAACGCCCTTAATATTCTTTTCAATCGTCTCAGGCTTATCTGACAATCCCCAAAAAATAGAACATCGGTGTTAAATCGCAAGTTTTGGAGACCAGTCATCCACCGGCCCACCAGTTTCTTTCAATAAATGTATTGTTTCATTAGTTTAATGGCATGTAGTCTATTAGAACAAAAAAAATGTCGCTAACATTAACATCTTTTAATTCAGGCGCGAAAAATTCATAGATCAAGGCTAGTTAACATAACCCATTGACAGTGACATTATCGCCAGCTTTATTTTTGAAGAAAAACGGACCAATCAATCCTTCTTCGGAAAAAGCACACCAGTACCATTGACTTTTTGAGAGTGTAAAGGTGCGGCTTCTCAACAATCGTTTGTCGATTATGATCACTCCAAATACAAAAATTTCGGTAAACAAACTGTTCTTATGAAAATCGGGACATGGCCATCTTGTTTTGGGCTCATTCGCCAATTTTTCAACGAACTAGATGATTCGGTTTTAATTTTTGCACGAAATGCATTTTGTAAGTCTATACAATTTTGCATAAGAGGGTTCAGCTCGAATGGGCTCAGTAGGGGTTATCTTGGTACTTTAATCCGCTGCAGCCTTAGCTTCTTCGGTGCGAACTGTACGGCGTTTTTGAGGATGCGCATTATCCACTTAAGTAAACGTGGTGTGAAAAAGATCCATGGTTGCTTGAACTACCGACTCTACTGAGCGCTTATGTCGACTGAGTATTTAATTTGCATGATTTGCAAACTTTGTTTAGATAAAGTTTAGATTAGGTTTGCAGTGGCTTTCTGGGTTGGAAGCACTTAGGCCCATTGTTTTACAAAATGAATCTTGAGTCCTTCTTCTATAGCTCAATAGAACTGATTGAAGTTCCTTAAGAAACGTGAAAGACTAATATATAATATTGGGTTTTTTAACAAGAGCGCTACAAAAGCTTTTTTTTATTAAACAAAATCTGTTTTGGATATCAATGAAAATCTTTATTCCTGTGAAAGTACGTTCGATGCATTATGTATTGAACACCACGGACACGCTTGCTGCTTTTCGACGGTTTTCAAACATAAATCGGCCGATACTGCTGCAATTTCACATTCGATATTCGTACGAAGTTCATCAATCGTCGCTTGCTTGTTGGCATAGAATAGACCACAGACTTGACGTAGCCCGACAGGAAGCAGTCTAACGGCACAGTGGTTCGGGTTGTATGGGAGAGCGGAAAAAAGTCTGTTTAATCTGAACGGTTCAACGAATTTAAATAAAATTTGGCAAACATGTTTAGATTAGCCTTATACAAGCTTGGTCAAGAAGAAAGTTATTGACATTTTTACAAAACTATAGAAGCTTTTGATGTTATATTTAAATAAAAGTTGTTTTTCTTAGTAAAATCTTTTCGGGCATGTCTTAATACTACATATTAGCGTTTCGACAATTCTGTTTGCATAAATAATGCAAGAGCCTTATCCGGATCAAATTGTGAGCAATAAAGGCAATCTGATGTTGCTGCATAGTTTATCTCTTCTTGAGGAAATATATTTCTAATTTCGTCCCTCTTATACCTTTTAGTTCGATCGCAGCATTCGTCAAATCTCTTTCGTGGTCTTCCCATATTAGTTGAAGTTTCGGGCAATACATTTTGGGTTAGTTCTACTTTGAAAACTTCTTCACGCCACCACACCATCGCTGAAGATGATTTTTCAAGTTCAGTTTTATGACAAGATTTTTTAACGAAATGAAGCCCAACGCTTGAGAACGACGTGTGAGAGACACATTTCCGCAACTGAAGCCTCAGCGGCAGCAATATTCTCAACACTACGGGAACTTCTTTGTCTCAAAGGCACGGGAAAATTTTGTACTGCTGTCCCTGTCGCTCTACTATTGTTGTGTCCCTGTTGAAAAACCCTGTATTAGTGTGTTTAAGATCGTTTAGATCAGAATTCTCCTAGGTAGGCCTTTCGTTTTAGTGCTAGAGCTAGGCATTTACAGAAGAGGTAAAGAACTGTTTCCTCCTTTTCCTTGTCGATACAGCTTCTGAAAAATTCATTTCATAATACGCGTAGCCGCGCGGAGTGCTTTTTTATCAGGCAGTTGCCAGTTATGACACCTTTTATCGACCTTATATGCAATCTGCTAAGAGCTTTCAAGCACCTTGAGTGGCTTAAATCTAGAATAGAAAGTTTTTTTTTTAGATTGACAGGTGGTGGTGTTATTCCACCTGATGCTGGATTTTATGACTGTCTGAGAACATCTCACTATCAGACTTTGATATCACGTTTTCCTTAAGCCAGGACAAGATTTTTAAAATCGCCATAAGTTCTGCCACGCTACAGTGATTGGAAAGGTGGAATGAGGGACTTACTTTTAATCGTTCAGAGTACACGCCTTCACCAACCCCCTCTTTAGTTTCTGTTTTTTTTTTCACTAGTCTTACAGATATGCTTCATCCTCAATTGAAAATATAGAAGTCTAGAATTATATATAGAACTGTAGTTGGAGAATGGAGTATTCTGCGTACCTTGGAATTGATTCTAAATACTTAAGAATAACGAAGTGGCCAATGTTGTTATTAGTCGTCTAAGTATATCAAGAGGTGTTCAGTAAAGTAGGTTATCCAGTGCCACATATGGGGTCGTACGAAGCGATACGCTTATCCGTAGGCAAGCTGAATGTTGGACTTTCCTTAGTTTGTCGCTAGTTACACCATTGTCTAATTCTGTCCACTGTACAGTAGAATCGTTCTGATTACCGATGTGTAATACCAATGGGTAATTCGAGGTTTCACTCTCCATTTATTCCCTTCAAAATTTATAGACAGTAGAACTACGTCAAGACTTCAAAATTACTTTTTAATTATTTACACAGAAGTAAAATATTACATCTGCCCCCTAAAGACAAATTCAAAAACTCATTTTCCAGGACACAATCATAAATAGGGCGCGGTGCGACATGGCGGTGGCAGTGCAATACAGATACGGTGCTCGTAGAAAGAAATTCTCTTAGTCATAACCTAAGAATCGATTTTAAATTATTGCCCAGACGTGATTGTAATTCACGGTACCTACTTTAATATTTGTACTTCTCCGTCACGAAATCCCCATCGCAATCTCCATATTATAACCCTCCTTCACCCCCCTTTTCTTTTTCTCTTGCTCCTCTATTTCTCCTTTAGAACCCTTAAATGGATAGACAATCTACCCTACAACCAAAACTTACATAAGCAAATGTAATCTTCATTAAAAACCATCCTGCATCAGCTGCATCCTCCTTTTGTTCACCTCTTGCATAGGGCGTTGCAAAGGCTAGATACACCAATTCCTCGGAACAGGGGACGACTTTTTCTTGTTCCACTGAATAAAAACCAAATAAACAGCAAACCTTTCATTAGATATGCTTGCCTTAAAAATAGTGCAACTCAAAGCTTATGAAGTTTCCCTCATAGTAAAGCGCATGCGTCGTAACGTCGTCGTAGCACAAAAATACTTTTACGTTGCAAAAAGAAAGTCTCATCATGCACACATCGATGCAGACAGTGCAGAAAGGATGAAATAAGTATGCGCTTCCCTCAAAGAAGGATGCGGCCGCCTTCATTTTCAACTTTGTCGATTTGGGCATGTCAGCAGCAAAATTCCTGCATTATCGTCACTTAATGTTCTTTGTCTTGCTTTTAGTCAGAGACGACAAGTTTCAAGTTCCAAGTTATTTTATATACCTAGGGTACATTTCTAGACTGGGAGCTTTTTTTTGTTGTTGCTATTTTCTTGAAGTGCAACTGGAACTGGAAGTGGGGCTGCTGCTGATTTGGTTGGCTCCCCATTTTATGTATAAGCTTTCGTTATATAAATATTTCATTGGCAGAGAAGGGCGAATAAGGATTTCTTGCTTTGATGTTGCAATACTGAATCCAAATGAATCCTTTTAACTAAGCTAGAATAACAATGCATAGATATTGTTTTGTTCTTTGTCATTTAGTGCAAGTGACAAAATGGCTGCTCGAAACAGAAAAAAGGAGTGATTTTTTTCTTAAGTTCGATTGGAACAACGATATAAAACAACAAGATATAATTTGGAGAACACTTGATATATATAAGTAGGTTTTCTAAAATATATTCTCCTCGTTGTAAGATTAAAAAAGATTACTTTTAATGGTACAGACTAGTCCGACATTTTATACAAAATCACACGATAAGTGTAAAATGCTTGGAATAATCTACCACATCAAAATTGAGTATACGCCCAAGTGACCATTTTATTAATTTTTAATAGAAAATGAGACTACACCATAAGAGTACGAGTATTTTCGTAGTTTTTAGTTTTTCATGACCACTTCTTTAAAATTTGATACATTAAAACTGTTGACTGAGTATTTATAAAGTAACAGCATTTTGTTTGCTTTTTCGAACCATAATCAACAAAAGTATTCTTTGATATTTATGCAAGTTTGCTATGACCGATTTTCAATGGAACTAATTCATTGGTTAAAGCTTCGTGAAATACTACATCTGTGGTAGTTTCTGGTTTTAAGAGTGCCCCTTCCATGATAAGAATTAGTCTTAGAGGATTTGTCAATTCCTCGCACCCGTGAAAAAAGGCAAAGCAGGGATTGAACCCAAGACTTCTGGCATGACAGTCCAACAGTCAAATTGAGTAATTCCGTTCTCTCACTGACACTCAAACTAGTTATTGCCTATCGATGATTTGTGAAGAATAACGTTAAAAAATTAAATTTAAAATTGCCAAGTCCCTATTTTAGCTTTTAGGATAAATATATTTCATTTATTTTTCTGTTTCCAAAGTAGAGTTAAGAAAGAGGCCAGAATACGTCCTAGACTAAAAAGTTCCCATTGATACCAACTTAAAATTGTTAAATGGTATTTTTTTTTTAGAAATCGAATGAGAAAATATGCAATGAAAAATTTAAGTTTAATCGGATTCTGTGTGTGGGAAAAGTTAAATTAATATATTTTTTAATTGGAAAACACAAAAAATATTTCTATGGCATGAAACAACTTGGGAGTCAGTATCTTCTTTTATTCTCAATGTATTTAACTCAATTTTATTTTTAGTACTTTTCATTATATTTTCATTTCAAGTTTTATTTTTCTGTCAATTGGCAATTGCTTTTAAAATAAAATAATAACTACATTTTGCATAAGAGGAAGAATGAATGATCTCCAAATACTTGAGTAGAAAATCAACTTTTACTAGTTCTAGTTTTTCGTAAAAAAATGTCAATGGAATTTTTCCCCAAAATTAAATGTCAACAACAATATTTTGTGCGAAATCAAATAATTTCGAACTTAACACTTTCATTTTTTCTCAAGATATTGTATTCGCAAATGTAAGACAACTAAGAACAAAGCTGAGTTTTAATCCGGAAATCAATATTACCGATCACAACTAGTTGACTATCACAAGTCAACAAGTAACTTAAAAAATGGTTGACTTTTTAAGTGTATTCGGAGTATTATGTAAGCCATTTGAGTTGTCTCTGAGTTGTGATTGATGTCAAAATTCAACAACTGATATTTAACAGTTGTGTAGTGCATTTGTGTGTACAAAAAAATGACTTAAATGATTTCATTATGTTGTTTTTGATTTCTCTTGCTCCTTATTCAGTTACTCCATGCAGACCCAGCTTACCGCTTGACCCAGGCCCAGGGCACCGCAATCACCAGGGGCCCCCAAATTGCTGAAACATCACTTAACCTCTATCGGTCTATTTTCAAAAAAAATATTTCGATACAATAAAAAATAATCAGAATTCGTACTTTCCTTGCTTAACAACAAACTTAACTGAACAATTTTAATTACATTCCCATTAAAATGAAGTAAGTTACTAGAGAAATGTGTTGAAGCGGATTGTAGCTGTTGTAAAGTTTTTAGCTTCAAGGGGGCTTCCATTTCGTGGTGACAATAAGATCCTCGGATTTTCCAATAACAGGAATGCATTGAGTTGCTTAGCGAGTTTGACCCGTTTCTAGTAGATCATTTAAAATGCAGTAAGTGGTCATGAGTGTTATCTTTCAGCAAATATCTGTAATGAATTTATTCATGTCATGGAAAAACAGGTTTTGAAAACTATTATAAAAGAAGTCAAAATCGCAAAATATTTATCAATTAGCGTTGATAGTACAACCGATCTGTCTCATGTTGATCAACTAACATTTATCATTCGTTACGTAAAAGATCACGAGCCTGTTGAAAGGTTTTTGGACTTTATTCTAATTAACAAACATAGTTCTGATTATTTAGCGGAAACCATACTGAAGTTTTTGGAGGATCATGACATTTCGATAAGAGATTGCAAAGGCCAAAGCTACGACAACGCGGCAAATATGTCAGGAAGGTTTTCTGGTCTGCAGGCAAGAATAAAAGAAAAATGTAAATTTGCCACTTTTGTACCATGTGCAGGGCACTCATTAAACTTGGTAGGAGTGCATGCCGCTGCGAGTATGTCTTAGAAGCAACCAAATTCTTTGACATTAAACAAATATTGTAAATCTTTTTTTCGGTGGCTTCTCATCGATATAGTGTGTTAACTGCTCATTTAGGTCGAAAAAAGCATTTAGTCTTTGCAAAAAAATTCAAAAAAAAAAATATTACCCTGGATGTTGCAATAAATTTTCTGAGTGCAATAGATGAATTTATAATTGGGCTCAGGGACAGTTTTGATAAGTTTGATTCATCAGCCAGACAAAAATAGCCCGGATTCCAAATATAAAGACCTATGTATCTGAAAAGGTGAGGTGTAGAAGCTCACTTTAGACTTTTTTGACGGCTCTGGACCCTCAGAATTTCTGACTGGGAAAGAAAGATTTAAGATTGAAACCTTTCTTCCCATTGTCGACACACTAAGCGTTCATTTGAAACAGCGACTAGGTTTGTATACGATGTTTGGCCAACGTTTTGACTTTTTTTTCCATTAAAAAATCTGAATTCAAAACACTTAAAAGAGAACTGCAAATCTTTTGCTAAATTTTTCACCGAAGAATGTGAACAGAGATGAACTATATGATGAATGCCTGAATACTTGAAAATTATCGACACGAAAATGAAAAAAACTGACAACATTCTAGAGCTTAATAATAAAAATGAAGATGAATTTTCAAATGTTGAAATTGCACTAAGAATTTTCGTAAGTAGTTTGGGGACCAATTGCAGTGGGGAACGTTCCTTCTCGAAGTTAAAAAGAACCAAAAATGAACTCAGAACTACAATGATTCAAGAAAGATTGACATGTTTCAATCAAAAGCGACATCATCAGAGGCACCGATTTTGAAAATGCGATCAATAATTTAGCTAATCTCAAATCAAGAAAAAGACCCCTTCAATAAATATTCCTCTCTTTTACCTGAAAAAATATTGTCTGTGTAACCTTAATTTACTTTTAATCACTCCAATCGTTCTTTTAATAATGTTTTTGGTTTGTGCGGGTATGTTATTGAAACGAGATTCTGGGCTCCCACTTTCAGCCAATCAAAATGGAGTCATTAGATGTTTCTCTAAAGGATATCCAACATCTCCAAATATAAAAGTGTTCTCATCCGATTCATTTAACATTTCCTTATATTCACTTATTTTGCAAACGAATGAATCGTGATTAGCACCGGAATATCTGGAATCTATGAAACGCATATTCATTTTGTAGTCACAAACCATCTATGCATCCTATTACTCCAGGAAATCTAGTTTTCTGGTAAAAATGAATCTTGGATAAAATTATCTCGTCATTTGTCATACGAGCTTTAATTAATTGTGGACAGATACGTTCTTCTAAACTACCGAAACTGTTGGCTGAGCAAGGCCTAAATTAAAAAAATCGTTACCACTGCACTTTTGGTAGCTTCCTTCTGCCATTAAACGTAAGGCAAAGAGAACTGGTGGGATTGCGGAGGAACGCTGTGGTTGTTTCAAATAATCTTTGATTTCTTTCAGCACATAAACAAATGCGTCTTTGTTTGGTCTAAAATAACTTATAAATCTCCAACAAAACGAAGACATTAAATCAACACTTTTCATCAAAGAATTTGTTTACAAATAATACGAGTACTTTTTGTTTGGAAGTTCCAATGGATTGGAGTGATCTCGAATATTTGTTCTCATCAGCGTAACATTGAGGGGATTTTCTTCTTCCGAATTTACAAGAAACAAATCAATAGAAAAAAATTCTTGTTCGAAAAATTGTTCCAGGTGACCTATTTTCAACTGTATGCTAATTTGTTATCACTTCACATTTTATAATATAAAATTTGGGTCGTTAGATATTTGGGGTTTACCAAAATGTCTATATTTTTAACTGCTGTAGTAAAAAACCAAGCGCTAAATTTTTTTGAAAGTCCTTTCTGCATCCGTCGGGGTTATTATATCTACCTAAAACAAAATTTAGTAGTACCCGTGGCATGATGGTTAGTGCGTTGGACTGTCATGCCAGAGGTCTTGGGTTCGATCCCTGCCTGTGCCATCTAAAGTCTTTTCACGCGTACTGCCTCTTGCGAGGAATTGACAAATTCTCCAAGAGTAACTCTTGTCATGAAAAAGTGCTTTCTCAAATTAGTCGTTCGGATTCGGCATATAAACTGTAAGTCCCCTCCATTCCTGACAACATTACTCGCACACAGGAATGGTTGAGAGTTGTAAGTCACTAGGCCCTAGTTCTCAACGGATTGTTGCGCCACCCAATTTATTTAAAACAAAATTTATTTAAATTCGATATCTCTACTGGTTCTTGAGATATAGAATTATCTTAAACAATCTTCAACAACGTGCAAAAACAATGTAGTCGTGAAAGCTCTTACAGGTCTTTTACCAAACTTAACTTAAATATATTAATAAAGCCAAAGTACTACTCCGATTACGTAGCCGTACGGCAACAGAGAAATTCAATTCATAACCACTATATCAGCGAACAACTGAACAAAGCCTTTGTTTAGAGTCTACAGAAATATTTAAGTAACAATTTGGGCACAGATTACATAACACCGAAACCCTTCACAGCAATTTTTTTTGGTAGACATGAAAGGTTAAAAAATGTACATACATATTTACGTATATACTGATAGCAGGTCTCTTTTTTTTTTTTTTTAAAAAACTCGATCTCGCCAACTCTTTCAGACTTTTCAAAATAAGCATAACATTAGAATCTGCAGGGTCCCAGGTCACAGTGAAAGGACCTGGGAGTCAGAAAGCTAGTTGCAAGGAAACTTACATCACTGCACCTAACCAGTATAAACTCTATTATAAGCACCGCATCAAGTGAATTTAAAAAGATCGCTGGTAACAAAATACCACCAGAAACCAACAAAAGACAGGAAAGCCTTTAGCTTTGCCACGGAAAAAAATTATAACCCAGATTCGACGAAACAATCTACGATTGCTTGTAAAAATAATATTCGGTCACAATCTATTTCATACAGGTGACAATTCTACCAATTTGTTACTCTGTCTGACAAATCTGTTTTTTATAAAATATTGACAGGTGACAAGTTTGTCAGAAAAATACAATGACACATTTTTCATTTGTCGTGACAATTTTTCCATTATCATACACACCTATACTGTCTGGTAAATTTGTCGTGACAATTTAATTGCATGATCTAGAAAAGTTTTATTATCAGAAAACAATGAAATATGAAAGAAATACTTTGCATTTTGTTTCAATTTTCATCGTTTCTCGACCTGTTTAAAGTAACAGAACGTTGGCACTTTGAGTTTTAAAATGTCACAGTTTGCAAAATCGTGTTTTATTAATATATCACGATACCAAATTTGTCTTTAAATTTTAAGCCATTTGCAATTGCACGGAAACCCAACTGAAAAACGTCATCACTCTCACTTGAAAATATACCGTTTATTATGTTGTCAACACTTAACCGTAACTGAGTTTCATGTCGCAAATGCCTACTAACTACTGACAAATATGTAAATTGTATTTTTATTTTATAAAAAAACAACTGTAAAATTTTTCGGAAAATTCCTGACAACTGTGTAAAAAGTCTTGACAATTGACTGTCATGAGTGACAATTTCTTTATGAAACGAAAAGATGACAGCTGTCGGGTATTTTCCTACAGTTCTACAAAATTATTCATGAAACAGATTTTGAAAATTTTCGAGTGGTAAATTAACAACTTGTCACCCTTTGCAAATTTCAATGTATTGCTTAGAAAAGATGACAAATGCGAAGGGTGTGAAAGAGAAAAAAGACACTTCTTACTTCCTGCGCTTTAGTATTTTCTTCTGACGCTATTAGTACTCTTGTTCTAGAATCTAGATCAGGAATTACTAATATTAATAAATATCACCCCCTTATACATTTTTCTTGACTTAATTAATCACCTTACTAAACACAGTTATTCTTTTGATTGCTTACATAATTTTGACTTCAAAAGATCTAATTTCCAGCTGGTGTCTGAAGATGTAACCATTTCTGGAATTACTGATACTTTAGCATTTTCTAATATTGACGAAGCAGTTTCAACTTTTTATAAGATCCTCAATAATTGTTTAGAAAAAAAATCTACCTTTTAAGAAATCTACAAATACTAACTTTAACCACCCTTGGTATACGAAAGAATTGCGTTTACTTCGTAACAAAAGAAATAAAGCATGGAAAACTTATCTCAAAACTCTGTCTCCAATCAACTTCTCTGTTTTGAATTTTAGTTTCTTTCTAATTATGTTACTGATATGGGCACCTCTTTGAAAGAGAATCCTAAAAAAATGTTGGAAACGGTAAACTTAAAGAAAAAATCAGATAACTTTCCAGTTAACTTACGGTACGAGTACGATCATTGATCTTTTGTCTGCGTTGAATGATGACAGGTCAGCCGGTCCCGATGGTGTTCCCCCAAACTTTCTCTAAAAACAATCAAATTTCCGAGTATATGGAAGAAGTCATTTCTAACACCAATTTTCAAGAAAGGTAACAAGGCGGATATAACAAACTGCAGGCCCATTGCAAAGCTTTCTTGTATTCCTAAATTTTTTAGTAAAAATCTAATTTGCGAACAGCAACATGGTTTTGTGAAAAAAAAGATCAACCGTTTTTAATCTCCTCACATTCTCAAACTAATGTTTAAACGCTTTAGAACAAGGTTATGAAGTTGACTGTGTATACACTTGGCCTTTTTCTGTTCATCCTGTCTATTAACGACGTATCGTCATGTCTACGCTCAAGTGAAGTTCTCATTTTTGCTGATGACATGCAAATTTTTAAGATTTTAAAGTCCACCCATGATCGTATCCTTTTACAAGCCGACATTGATAGTTTTACATTTTGGTGTGGGAAAAATAACCTTGCCCACAACCCTATAAAATGCCAGACGATAACTTTTACTAAAAAACGAATCCTTAGTGTATTTGATTATTGTATATCACAGCAAAAACTCTGTCGCGTCTCCACATTTAAAGATTTAGGTGTTTATTTCTGTTCCGAATTAGAGTTTACACATCACATTAATTTTATTGTCAAGTTCTATGCTTAGTTTTATAAAACACTGGGCAAAGGAGTTTAATGATCCCTATGTTACTCTCTCTTTGTACAATTGCCATGTTCGTCCTCATCTAGACTAGCTGAATTCCTTCCGCCTGGTCTACTCCTCCTTGTATTTTTGAGTTGTATTTCTAATCTTAAATACTAGTCAAAGCTTCTGATGCAAAACTCAAAATTTCACCTGTTTCTGACGAAAACAGGAAATATTTGAAAGTAACCGTAACTTCTCGGGGTGTCAACTCAAAAGTCAATTCAGAAATTTCACATAGGTCTCATGGAATTATCTTGATTTGAGATTTTCCAGAGTTCTGCAAAACATCCACCTTAATTAAAAAAAAAATCTTTTCTTTTAACTACAAATTTATTACTTTTTATTGGGCTTAACATTTATTTATTGTTATAATTTTGTTTTATTTCAGAATAACAGTTTATCTGAATCTCTTCTTTGTTCGTCTGGAAGTTCTATAATTGCAATAAGAGCCACAAAGGAGGGTCCTCGAAAAATACTCATTGTATCTTCCAAAGGAAATCAAATCAATTTTCGAGATGCCATGACTGGTCTTTTGCTAAGATCTTTAGATATCTCCGATAGCTTACACATCTATAGTATTCTTCTAGACGATGGTTGCGTCTACTGTGGAACTCAACGCAATGAAATTCATCAATATAATTTTACTGTAAGTTTTATTATTTTTTTTTTAAACTTCGAATAAAATAAGTTTTTTTTTAAATTTTAGACTGGAGGTCGTTTGGCAATATTTCGTTGTGGAAATGGAGCAGTCTCTATGAAATTGTACAAAGATAGATACATTTTTGTTGGCTGCTATGACGGATTTGTTTATGTTTTGGATAAGAAAACAGGATGTCAAATAGGACGGTTTCCAGGATCTGGAAAAATGATATTGGCATTGGAGATCGCAGGCGATAAAGTTAGTTTTTCGTTTTTCTAATTATAAATTATTATAATAAATACTAAATAATTTATTTTTCTTTCTCATTTTTGTTTAGCTGATAACATCGGCCAAGGACAATACAATGCAAATTATTGACATACCCAAGTATATTGCCACTATTAAGGATAAAAGTTAAAAACAGAATTTATTCATAAGCCTTACAACTTTAACGCAACATTGTTTATTTTTATATTATATATAATATGAAAACTTTTTTATTTTTTAAAAATGAAATTACTTTTAATTTCGATAAGTTTAAATTTTTGGTTCATACTTTTACGCAAAGAAAAAAGTTTTAATAAATTAAATTATATAAAATTAATTCTTTTAATTAAATAAAATAAATATGAAACAAAAGAGAAACGGCTTATTTCTAAATATTTGCTAATAATAGTTTCCTGAGTCGAATAACCTGTTCTTTTCCAATGTTCAAAAGCTTTTTATAGCTTATTAGATAGTTATTCATTATTTTATCTACGATATTTTTGTTCTTTGCCATATATTTTACATAAAGGGTGTTTTCTTTAAATAGAAGTCGCACGGGACCAAATGTGAAGAATACTTTGGATGAGGCAGCATATCGTAGGAGGACGTGTGACTCGGTGCGTTGTCCTGGTGGAAGAGCACTTTTTTCTTTTCCAAATGCGATTGATTTTTCTGCAATTCAGGGCCAAATCGGGCCAATAGTTCGGCATCGTACAGCCTTGTGATAGTTGCGCCCTTCTCCAGGTAATCGATATATATCAGACATTGTGAATCTCAGAAAACAGTGGCCATAACATTTCCGGCCTATGTGGCAGTATCCGCCTTCTTCGGAGCACGTACGTCGTCGCACAGTGGTTCCGCCCCATAGGCCAAAACCTCAAGTCGTAAAAGTAATTTTTTTAATGCAGTTATTATCTATGATAACGGGGCAACTAAGTGGGACTAAATTTTTTTTTCTAAAATTAGTTGTTGACAGTCAGGCACGCGGCAAAGTTGAGTGTTTTTCGCAATTTAAATAAAAACGTTCATTTGAAAATCGGACATTGCATTTTAGCTATTTTTTGTGTGTTTTTAAGGTTTTTTTCTGAAAAAAAGTGGTAAACATAAAAGAACAATGTATAAATATAATTATTACATATATATTTTTTTTTACATGCTACTATTTTATTATAACTGCTGTTGAAAGAAATGAATTTTAGTGTTTTTAAAATTTTGTGTTTTTTTGATAAGCCAGAACTTTTAACGTAGGCTTATCTTCCCTGTTTAAGGATATATACGGTTTTTTTTGCGGAAATTTGTGGAAATATTAAAATTTTGACTCTAAGTGAAACCATATTTTCCTTTTTTTTCTAAGTGAAACCATATTTTCCTTTTTTTGGTAGATTCAAGTAATATGATCAAACGCATTGATATTTTTCATTTGTGGCGGAAGGCGAAGAAAGGTCGCAATGCTGGAAAAATTGATTAGACATGGGTACTTTTTAAGGAAAAATATAACATTGAAAGCTTAGATGCACGAAAAAAGATTGTTTTGCTATGCAAGCTCTTCCTAAAAAAATGGAATATGTTCTCGAAGAGATGATGCCTTTCTATCAACATATAGTGCTTGGCTTGAAGAAGACTTCGGGCCTTACCAAGAAGAAGAAGAAGAATTAATTTATTCACCAGATAATCTAGGAGGTAGGCCAAAGAAGTCATTTTCAGATAGCTCTTCTCGAACTAAGCGGAGACGAATTGCCACAATTGCTGCAATAGATGAAGACATTGCTTGTGCTTTGAAGCATTGCCAGTCAACAGACAGCCTTAAAGCCAAGCAATTGAATTCAAACGATGCTTTGAAAATTTTGGTTGAGGCAAAGTTAACAAAACACCAGTACCAAGTCATTAGGAACTTGGTAAACGAAAAGACCGAAGTTGACGTTTTTCCAAGCTATGCTAAGGTTATAAAAGCGAAAAAAGATTGTTACCCGGAGCCTGAAAAAATATCAATATTCGATACTTCGGCTGAAGTTTCCCTTCAAGGTCTTCTAAACCATACAGCCCAAAGAATCGTAGAATCCCAAAAAGAAGTTTTTGAAAATTTGGAGATTGATTTAGGTAATACCATCGAATAAAAATCTTTTGCCAACAAAGCTCTCTGTTTCATTGTAAGACTTGTCCTTTCTGTGATGTCTGTAGGTATGGTAATTGTGTATCGTATTCGTTTTAAAGTCGATAACCTTAATAATTTCAGTGTGACTTAAAATAATACATTTTTGATTTAGGTAATCTTACCCTTATTGGAAAATGGGGTTTTGATGGTAGCAGTGGACAAGGAGAATATAAACAGCAAATTTCTGAAGGAGTCAGTGATGCCGACATGTTTATTACTTCATATGTTCCAATCCAACTATTTTCACAAAAAAGTTCTGACTCTGAAAACCAAATTTTATGGCAAAATCCTCGTCCAGGATCGACTCGATACTGTCGCCCAATACGGTTTCAGTTCAAAAAAGAAACGGCAGAGTTGAGTAGAGCTGAGCAGAGCTACATTGAGAACCAGATTAATGATTTATCTAAAACATTAGTTAAAATAAATGACCATACTTTAAACATTAAACATGTCCTCAAGTTAACAATGGTTGACGGAAAGGTGTGCAACGCTTTGACACACACTGCTTCGCAACAGGTGTGCTACATTTGTAGAGCAAAGCCAACAAATATGAACGATATTCAAGGATCCTTACAAAAAAGTATTAACGAAGACTCTTTGGATTTTGGCATATCTCCACTGTCGGTTAAAGTCTATTATTTCGACTGTTTCTTAGTCTCTGGTGTGTACAAGTTGATATGTGTCTCGTCGATGGTCACAAAATAAGGCAAAAATTCCTTAGGAATGCGCTTAAACAGTGTCAGATTTTTAAAAAAAAAATTTCTCAAAAAATTATCGACCAGCATATAATTTTCATTTCTATTCGAAGGGAAACACCGTCAAATATCGATTTAAATTTTGTCAGGATCGATTACAATGATAGCTATAACTGGCCCCATAGGAATTGCCAGAGTTTTAGCAAGAAGCAATAGCGTTTCAACAGATGTGAAAGCCACATAAGGTGCGAAGTTGGTCATATACCTTGCCCACGAGTCTATAAAAATGGTTAACCCAAGTCTCTGAGATTTTTATCTGTATTTGTTTGAAGCATTGTTCAAAACAATCGACGATTAATTAAGGTCAAGAGATTTTTTAGATATCATGAGGCATTAGATTTGTAACGGTTCCCATTTATAAATAAAAAAAAAAATTTACCACTCTCTCCAAGTGTTCATTGACACTAAAAGCTCTGTGCTCAATTGGGCCAAGAGGGCAATTAAATTACATTGACATCGTCTGCGAACAATTAGAAATTAAAAATTGAAGTTCATTAAAATATATTAAAAACAAAATAGGTCAGAGAATAGAGCCATTAGGGACACCAGTAACACTTTTGCAGATAGTTAGACAGGCTATCACCTGCTTGTACTGTTTGCCTTCTGTTAGTCAAGTTAGAGACAATTAACTTGTTGGCAACAGATGAAAAGTTGAAATTTTCCATAAAAGCTTTTTATATAAAAATGGAAGTGGTTGACTGTATCAAAAGCTTTTGGGAAGTCGAGCAAAACTAAAAACGATAGATCATCTTAATATAATGATTGCCTTTGGTTATCAGTGAAAGCGCATAAATAAAACTATGTTTCTTAAGAAAACGAGATTGTTTTTTGAGAGCATGGAGTTGGCAGTGAGATAAGCATTGATTTGATTTAAAGACTTTAAACGGAAATGGGTCTGAATTCATCACCGCTTGCAAATTTTGAAAGGGCTTTCACGGAGATGATTATAAATAAGTGAAAGGATGTTAGGGTGCAGAATTTAGCTGTATTTATTGAAGATATAAGATTAGCATTGGGTTTGGAAAGTAAATTTGGGCAAGTAGCTTGTGGATTAGTAACGTACCAAAAAATATACTAAAAATTAGTTTCATCGCCGAACTAAATTTTATTTTGAAAATCGGGATCGGGGCCATCTTCTACTCCTAAAAACGACCAACATTCTTGCAGTGAGCATTTCAATTTTGACATTATTGTCATTCGTGTTGATGATGGTTAATTGATCATTGATGATGCTCCCATTTACTTTCACATTCGACTCAACGCAACCCTTGTCAAAGTTTCTAAATCGTTGTTCCACATTATCTGCTTTTATATTTAGCCTGCGTTGACTCTTTTGATTCGCTTTTTGAGGTTGCGGAATCCAGTGATAATTTTTTCGTCGTCGGTGATTTCAATTTTTCTGACCTTGTTTGGGTTCCATCATAGGATGAATTTCACTTTGTTCACTGCAATACTACCCCTTACGAAAGAATCTCTATTCACTTCTCGTCTGACCCTTGCCATTAAAAAGTCACCTAAAATTTTTCATTCTTTCCACCCTTGGACGTTATCATCCTCCTCCATATCTTATTTTCACTGTCGATCAAGATACGAGTATATTCGCAACTGATCCAGAAGTCTTATTTCAATTTTCAAAAAGCAAACTTTAACCAACTCGAGATCCTTTAAAACGACATTTTGTTCAATCTATTTTTGCCCTTAACACCCCAATTGACATTTGCCCTAAAGTTCTTCTATACGACAACCTTTGAATGCTTTCCCTTACGTGCCTTATAAGACCCTCTACTTCAAAGTAATTTTTAAACTCATGCTACTTTTTGTAAGTCAGTCTTATAACATTTCAGGCAGTTCTATTTGAATGCTCTCTTCCGTAAGCCGTTTTCTGAACTTTATGGACAAACTATTCTATGTTTTCAATTCACAAAAAGTGTAATATGAACGAAAACTCTATCGTACGATAACTTAACTTTCTTCAAAACTCAAGCTCTTAAAAACGACTATCTATGGATCTCTTTGTTTTCATTTTACGTAATTAGTTTTTCCGCTACGACATAGTTTTATTAAGGGCAGGTCCACTGCGACAAAATGGTATGATGTTGATGTTATCAATACAGACTTCTTCAAACCCTTCGATTTCTCAGTAAAGTATGTCTATTGATCTAGATGCCTTCGGGTTTCCTGCATTGGGTGATATCCTACTTGGAATACCGCCAATACAGCGTTGTGTTGAGATGTTCTATGTCCAATACCTTCAATGCCAACTCAGGTATTCCTCAGCGTTGATTTTGAGTTGAGTTGGAAATTTAAAACAAAAAAAATAATAAAATAATCTATGTGCTTATATACAAATTTATTATAACTTTTTTACATACATAAAATCTACTTTATCAAATATATGTATTAAAATTTAATTAAAATATCAATTTTTATAAATATTTAGGTAACACTAAGATTTTGAATTGGAATTATCATGTTGAATGGATATTGCAATAATTCAATGCACGATGGTCTCTGTTTTGGATTATGTTGGAGGCACTTCTTTGCCATCTGTAGACACAAAACTGTTATGTAGAAAGTTTGATTAAATAAATTTTGTAATATTACCTGCACTAACATAACTGGATAGTATGATGGTAACGCTGGATATTGAATTTCCGTGGAAGGACTAGTTATGGCATTAACTTTGGCATAAATATTTTTTATGTGTCCGAATGGTGTCTTTTGATACATAAGAAGATATAGAATACAGCCTAAAGACCAGACATCGGATTTTGTTGAAATCTTTAAATTAAAAAGAAAATTTATAAATAATAATTCATTAAATCGCTGATGGCATAATTGAAAGAACGAAGGATGTTAATAACACTTTTTGAGACCAAGATTTGTGTTAATGAAGCAAGCCGAACATGTACAATTTAAGAGGAATATTATAAATGCAAAATAAAAGACAAACCTTTTAAATTTTGTTGTTAGAACATATTAAATTATATAAGAAAATGAAAAATGGCCCAAACTAATTTTTGGTCGAAAAAGCCATTTTTTTAAATTAAAGGAATTTGATTTAAGTTTTTTAATTGATCCATGTGATGCAGATTTAGATGAAGGGTATTGATCATTGAATTTTGTATTGAGCTCCTTCCACAACCCTATAGGTTTAATATCCGGTGCGGCCATGTCATGACTTATAAGAATTTTTCGTCTTCTCTATCTTTGAAATAATCTTAATCCAAAGATCTTCAAATATTTTCTTGTACATCTCTTTTTTTCTAACAACGTGAGTCAAATATATCACTTCACTTAAAGCGAAACATCCCAAGACCATTAAATAACCAATTCCTTGCTTGACGGAAGGAACCATACAGTCGGGAAGCACTGAAGAAAACCCTCCATTTTGTGCCAAATACACGAGTTTATATTTATCACTTAATAAAGCTTTGCTCAAGTCTTCTTCCGTTAAGTCTCTATGCGTTTGGCCCACTCACCTTGTTTTGTGGTCGAATAAGTGATTTTCGAACTGCAACTTGGCTGTCATCAAAAAAGGACATTGAACAACGACGTTTTGGACAAAACGTCACATGGACAGCTATATTTTTGTGGTAGCTTAGGACTTTGTCTACCTAGGCACCGCTATTAACACAGACAACGACACCAGCGCTGAAATCAAACGAAGAATAACTTTCGCAAATCGCTGCTTCTTTGGCCTTAGAAGGAAATTGAGAAGTCCTCTCTCGAGCATCTATAATCACCATCTAAACTGTGATTTTTTAAGAGCTTGAGAACTTTTTTAAAAAAAAAAACGCATAAAATTTGCAAAATCTCATCGATTCTTTATTTGAAACGTTAGATTGGTCCATGACATTTACTTTTTGAAGAAAATTTCATTTAAATGTTGACCGCGGCTGCGTCTTAGGCGGTCCCTTCGGAAAGTCTAATTTTGGGTAACTTTTTCGAGCATTTCGGCCGGAATAGCCCGAATTTCTTCGGAAATGTTGTCTTCCAAAGCTGGAATAGTTGCTGGCTTATTTGTGTAGACTTTAGACTTGACGTAGCCCCACAAAAAATAGTCTAAAGGCGTCAAATCGCATGATCTTGGTGGCCAACTTACCGGTCCATTCCTTGAGATGAATTGTTCTCCGAAGTTTTCCCTCAAAATGGCCATAGAATCGCAAGCTGTGTGGCATGTAGCGCCATCTTGTTGAAACCACATGTCAACCAAGTTCAGTTCTTCCATTTTTGGCAACAAAAAGTTTGTTAGCATTGAACGATAGCGATCGCCATTCACCGTAACGTTGCGTCCAACAGCATCTTTGAAAAAATACGGTCCAATGATTCCACCAGCGTACAAACCACACCAAACAGTGCATTTTTCGGGATGCATGGGCAGTTCTTGAACGGCTTCTGGTTGCTCTTCACTCCAAATGCGGTAATTTTGCTTATTTACGTAACCATTCAACCAGAAATGAGCCTCATCGCTGAACAAAATTTGTCGATAAAAAAGCGGATTTTCTGCCAACTTTTCTAGGGCCCATTCACTGAAAATTCGACGTTGTGGCAGATCGTTCGGCTTCAATTCTTGCACGAGCTGTATTTTATACGGTTTTACACCAAGATCTTTGCGTAAAATCTTCCATGTGGTCGAATAGCACAAACCCAATTGCTGCGAACGGCGACGAATCGACATTTCACGGTCTTCAGCAACACTCTCAGAAACAGACGCAATATTCTCTTCTGTACGCACTGTACGCATTCGTGTGGTTGGTTTAATGTCCAATAAAGTAAACTGAGTGCGAAACTTGGTCACAATCGCATTAATTGTTTGCTCACTTGGTCGATTATGTAGACCATAAATCGGACGTAAAGCGCGAAACACATTTCGAACCGAACACTGATTTTGGTAATAAAATTCAATGATTTGCAAGCGTTGCTCGTTAGTAAGTCTATTCATGATGAAATGTCAAAGCATACTGAGCATCTTTCTCTTTGACACCATGTCTGAAATCCTGCTTGATCTGTCAAATACTAATGCATGAAAATCCTAACCTCAAAAAAATCACCCTTTAGAACCTCCAACATTTTTCATTAAAAAAAATTATTTCGAAGATCAAACAGCAAAACTCTTTCTTTAGTTTTCTAAAATTTTTTGATATTACGTTATAATTGTTGGAAAAAAAATAACACTCTTTACTCAAACGAAAAATAAAAAAGAGGCGTGGTGCGACCCACACTGATAACTTCCCTTTCCGTCTGCCGATTTGTCTTGCTTAAAAGTTTGTTGGTTTTCGTGTTGTGTTAAAAAAGTTGCCAAATCAAATAAAACCAATTTAAGTAGCATTTCTTAAAATTTTTTATTTCTTATATAAACAAATACAAATTTGACGAACATCAATTTTTACCAAATTTGCGTACTATTGATTTGTAGATTTTATTTTTTTATGAAAAAACGGACTGTTGGATTTTTATTAAAAAAACTACTGAATATCGAAAACAATAATTAATAAGTTTTAAGACAGTATTTTTAATTGTTGAAAAGGTTTTTGAGTCGAAAGTAAATTTTTAAAAAGTTTTAGTATTGTTTTTTTTTTTAGGTTTTTATTTTTTGTAAAAAACCGTCAATATGTTTTTTTCGCAAAATTTTACTCAATGTTGACAACAATATTTTTTAAAAGATAAAAGTAGTTTAAAGCCAATATCTCAAAGTTTTGAAAAGATATTTGAGTCCAAAATCAACTTTTGTTAAATCTTCTTTTAAGTTTTTATTTTTTGTAAAAAAAAAAGGTCAATTCGATTTTTCTCAAAATTTTACCATATATTAAAAACTTTATTTTTCGTTTTAAAAAATTGTTTTGGAGATGAAAACATTTTTAATTTTATTTTATATTTAATTTTCGAGAACAAAAATCTTTCTAAAAATCTTTTTTTCGACTCTAGGGACCTTGAAACGTCTTGAAATGTCAAAACTTTCAATTCGACAAATCGGACCCATTACAATAACTTCCTATGGGAGTTAATAACTAAATAATTAAATAGTTGGTATAATTGCTGTGCAAAACATTTGCAATTTAGATCGCACAACCATATTTTAAACTATTTTCTAACTTTAACGCAAGGAAATATTAATATTTAATTGCGTACCCTTTATTTTTTATAACGGCTGTATATCTTATGGGCATCAAAGCTATAAGGTTATTTATAACCCTTTTTGGAATATCATTCCACTGCCTCTGAATTCCAACGAATAGGCCACTTTTGTACTTAAAAGTGTTGCTTCCAATTCTTCTCTTCACAATTTCCTACAGGTTCTCTATTGGATTTGGGTCTGGGGAAATTACTGGAGGTAATGCACTTTGTGGACAACTTTAACTATGTTTGGGATCATTGTCGTGTTGGAACGTCCATTTTCCAATGGGCAAAAGACAGAATGGTGTTACAAAGGATGTCTACATAGTCTTCAGACTTCAATTAGCCCTCTACTTGTCGAATTGGCCCGATTCCTTGGCCAGAGAAATAGCCCAAAATTGGACCACCTTTTTTTTATATTATACGCGCATTCAAGGGGATATGAATACCCTTATCATGATTAATCACAGTGCAAGCAATTAAGAAGGAAGGATAGGATTAGAAAGGAGATACAGATGCACATTGGTTTTGAATGTCTGCATATTGTAATGAGTGGGAAACATTGAGTCTGGTAAAGCATTCCACATTCGTGTGGTGTGACTGAAGAAAGAATCTCTGTACTTTATAGTACGTCCGAAATTGGGCTCAAGGGTAAACTGATGCTTATTCCTAGAGGAACGGGTATTACGGTTGAATTGTCTGAGGGGAGGAATGCAACTGGCTATTTCATTAGAGCATTGTTTATGAAAGTAGCGATAAAATAATGACAGGCATGAAATCTTACGACGGTGCTCGAGAGATACAAAAGCTTCAGTTAGACAACGGTCGCCTATCATCTTTAGAGCTCTCTTTTGAATTCTGTCTAGGAGACTCAAGTAGGTTATAGGAGCACCTGCCCAGATATAGGAATTGTACTCGAGTTTGGGACGAATATAGGTCTTATAGATTATAGCCAGATCAGTAGGAGTAAAAAACTTCTTGCACCTTCGAAGAAAACCTAAACACTTAGCAGCATTTTTGGCGATGTCAAATATGTGATCACTCCACAACAAGTGGTTTGTAATGCACATACCTAAGACTGAAAGTTGTTCGGTCTCCTCGACGCAAGTACCACTCATGGATAGTGGCATAGGGGAAAGGTTACGCTTTTGTGACAGTAGACAGCATTGAGTTTTCGAAGCATTAAATTCTACACGGTTTTTGATTCCCCATTGGACAATGCTGTCAAGATCAGAATTTAATGAGCTCATCATGTTTTACCGTCCGGTTAGTGTATTTTGGATTAAGTTTCTCACATGTTGTTTTCTACCCGATCCGTGCATATTGAAATTTTATTCGTCAGAAAACAAGACAGCTTTCCATTTTTGGGGGCTTCAATTTAGATGAGTTTTGCAACAACCAAACGAGCTATTAATTTTTTTTTAAATAAATGGTTCTTTTGATATCTGAAAACCACGTATTCCGGCATGCAGTACGCGGCGTCTGATAGTTTATGGGTCAATGAATAACCTAAGTTCAATGTTGCGTGGATGATGCCTTCGGAAGAAATTTGTTATTTTTCAATCATTTTTAGTGTGGTGCTTCAAGGCCTTCCTCCTCTATGATGGTTCTATAAATAGTTGATTTATGAATGGAATAATTCTTTGAAATTTCTTTTTTTGATGCTTCTTTTCTGAAATCACTCAATTTTTTTTATTTTTTTCCGATGAATATTTGTTTCCCTATTTTTAAAACAAAATCTTTTTTTTTAATTTGAAAAGAATTTGTCTTAAAAAAAAACGTTTTATCGATCAAAGTCCCGTCTTAAACTAACTAAACAAATCAAGCTACACGTAAAAACTTACCAACCTCAAAATAAATCAGATAAACTGTTATGAAAATGGGACGAAAAGGGAAATGGCGACTAGTTGGAAATGTTTTGCACAGCTGAAATCATTATTGTTTTTGTAAAAGCATTGCATTTGTAGAATTTGCCACATACAAAAGTCTAAAGCAACCCAAATAATTTGATTGGGACAACTTTTATATACACGAATGTTCGTTTTTTTGATAGGTCGTGATAGTTGCAAATGTTTTGCACAGTACTGTAACTGGTTTTTCTACATTTATAAACCATAGCTCTTTTGTTGGACTAAAAATTACCTTTCGGACCGTTCAATAAAGTGATGGGTTCAAGTCTGAGAACCTCAAAATAAATATTTTTGCTCTCTCTCTGTCGCCAACGCTCTTTCTTATTTTTATTAATGATATCCTGTCTAAATGTTTAATCCTCAGACCCTATTAACAACCCTGATCTATGGATGTAAATCTTCAACGTAAATGTATGATAAGTTCATTAAATTCTTAATAAGACGACATTTTAAATTGGGAAAAAACTCCGTGCTGCCTTCTATCGGTTGAAACTAATTTACCACCTTTGCGCTATACATGAGTGGCACTTGTATCAAGGTGATTGAAAACTCCCAAAATTCTTGATTTGTGTATCCCCAATCAGTTCTCGCTAAGAGATTGCATACGCAATGTCGGCGATGTTCCCCTCTGATCCGGCTTTTATTTATAAGACTTATATATGTAAGTCTGAAGCTTGATAATACCCATTTTTGAGTTGGTGCTTCTGCAACTTACTTCTGAAAACCAAACTTAATTGAACGTAGAAATTCAAACTAATTGATGACGATATCATCGTTTAATCATTTACGTTTCATGAACACTGCCGAAAAGTTTCTTGTTTCACCCCTTTTGACGTTATTTTAACAGACCATGTTCTAGAGAAAGCAATTCAACCCCAATATTTGCGCCTTTATAAATTGTCATTACTATACCTACGAGTCCAACGTTGGTCGCACTTTCAAGTGCAGCGATTCGTTCGTAGCCATACTACACGAATGTGGAATACTTTACCACAATCTGTTTTTTTAAACATATTCAGCAATTTAAAACCAATGCACACTGAAACCTCCTTTTCCCAATCCACACACTGCATCTTGGGATAATAAGTTTAACAAATAACCACCTTTTATGGTCGCTTATTATTATTAACAAAAAAATGAGGGAAACGTTATTTTGTAAAACGGAATTTACCTTTATTTTAGGCTGGTTCTTTCCCATCGGGCTATTTCCAGTCGATGTATCAATCAAGGCTTCCGGACTTATATAATTAAACGTGCCCGCTTGTGAGAATTTAATAATACTTGTTGAATCAATGGCAATATTACTCGCTATTCCAAAATCTATCAGCTTCAGTCTTCCGTGAACCATCAAGAAATTCGCTGGCTTGAGATCTGAGTGTATAACACCTACAAATTAAACGATGTTTTATTACATAAAAATAAAAACCATCTCTTTTTATTTTGTACCATTTTGATGAATATAAGAAACTGATTGTAACATCTGATACCAAAAGTTCATCAATACGTAGAGAGGTAAGTTAGTTTTGTAGGATGAAAGAATTTTATGCAAATCGGAATCTCCTTTTTCCATAACCATGTATAATTTGGATTCTTTGGCAAGAAGTTCACTGGGAAGTTAAAACTTTTGAAAGATGAAATAATGCATGCAAATTTCGTACTCACTATTCGTATAACGATACCACACAGATATTTCCCTGAAGTTTTGCTAATAGTTTTGTTTCGTTTAAGTAGCCTTCGACCACTGCAGCGTCTCCTCGTAAATCAACTATCTACAATAAAAAAAAAAATTGGGAAATTGTTTAATTGTTTTCATGTAATACGTAAAATATTATTATTTCTATTATTTTTTATTAACATAAAATTAAGAATTGCATGTTAATGCATAAATAAGCATGTTAATGCATATGTCTGAGATGCAGGGATGTTGGGGACCTAAAGTTTATATGTGAATCCCAATGGTTAATTTGAGAAAGCACTTTTCATGACAAGAATTACTCTTGGAGAATTTGTCAATTCCTCACAAGAGGCAGTACCTGTGAAAAAAACTTTAAGTGCCACAGCCAGGGATCGAACCCAAGACCTCTCGCATGACAGCGTACTTTCTTCTTTTTATTTTATTTTTATTACTTCATCTTAAACCATACGGACACTGTAAGTTAAACTATAACACTTAACACTAATGCCTTTCGGCGCTAAGATCTATTTTACTGTCATTCGTTTTATTTATTTTTTTTATTCATTAGAAAAAAAAAACACTAATATCAATATCATTTTTTATTTTTACTTAAAACTACTTAAAATTAGGTCGTTAAATAAGACTTAAAACTAACTTAAACTACATATTCTAACTATAAACTACTTAGAACTAGAACAACCAAATTAAAAAAAATTAATTACTAATTAATAATTTATGCAACTTACTGACAAATCTTGATGGAATTGTCAAAGGTCTTCGTGCGTTTTTGCCACCATGCCTATTCTACTTAAAAGGCTTAAAACCCCATCCCGACTACCCACTATCAAGTGCCGATTGAAGAAACCAAAACTGGTTATGCTATCTGATCCTATCAGTTCGGTTCCGTTTGAACACAGCCCTACTGAACCGAAGGAGCTCTGCTCCGCCTTGTGCCATGACGTACCGATTGCACAGGAGTCTCCTATCCACGGTTCTTCGTCTGACGTGGTAGATTAGCGGAACTGCCAATCTATTCTGTATCACGCCGCATCTATCTAAGAAGAGGAACGCCTCTGGTGGAAGGAAGCCGCTCAAGCGTGCACTTTTAAAATACTCGCCCGAAAATTAAATTGTTGGTCGAAGACATAGCTCTTGCAATGTGACCTCGAACGAGTTTTATCACGAAATTGTCAATTCTCTTGATTCGAGCACCGTTGTATAGGACCTCGTTGGAATACTAATGCACACTGCCGCTCGAACACCCGAAACTTCTCCATCTGGGAAGGGGCAACGTTGAACCACACAGGACAACCATAAACGATCATCGGCCGTATGAGGGCCATGTAGCAAATTACCTTCACTCTTGGGTCAAGCCGATTGCTGTAAAACAGTCGTTTCGAAGCTTCCTCTGGCCCTGGTCAGTGCAGAGTGCAGTATTTATATGTCTGTCGAAATATAAATACTGATCTAACCAGATACCGAGATACTTCACTACACTTTTCCTCACTAAAAGCTGTCCGTGAAGATCAACGATGACCATCTTGCGCCAATTCTCGCACGTATCCCTCGTGGCCTTAGCCAACGGAGTCCGGAACAGAATTGTCTCCGACTGCTGGACATTTATTTTTAGTTTCCAATCGTTGCAATATCGCTGAATCTTTTCGAAATCACGCTGCAAGAGAATTCTAATAACGTCGGCGTACGCAATTGCCTTTGTAAGACTACCTATCAGATCGCTGGTGTAAATGCTGAAGAGAATCGGCGAATTCACCGCTCCCTGGTGAAGACCATTTTTAATTAAGAATGTTGTGTAAGAAGTTACATGGCCACTTTTGACAACAAACTTTCTACCGTTAAGCATATCATTAAGTATATACAACAAGGGCTTGCTTATGCCAAGCCTGCTCAGTTTTAGGTAGAGACCCTCTAACCATACGGTGTCAAAGGCCTTTTCCAAATCAACCAGAACAGCACCTGTTATCCGGAATTATTTTGTTGTCCGCAGCCCACTTAGTCAGAACCCTATTAATCATCAATAACAAGGACTTGCTTCCGCTTGCTCGGTGATTATGGCATGTGCCAAGAAATCGTCATTGAACCGCATGAAACCGCGGTTCTCAGATCGTCCTGAGTACGTCCCTGTACGTTCAGTTCTTTGGATTTTCAGACACGGAAGGTCATTATCTTTCTTTTTCCTGAAGATCTTGTTAATTTTAGGGAACATACTAGGGTCACTGGAATTAACTGCCGGATCTTGCGGTCCCAATACTTGTTATTTGATAACCTGTAGTTCTCCTTAATCAACAGATTGACATTTTTTATTGACGACTTCAGTGTCCTAACCTCCAAGTCGTGTGGGTCTGTAAGTCGTCTGTACAAGTTTTTGAGTCTTGTAAATAAGCCATTCTTGTGCATACGTACTGCGTCAATAGTCGCGTTTCTGTAAGCGTCCATTTGACAGTCCAACACACTAATCAGTATGCCACGGTTACTACAGACCATTAATTATAGAGGCTTGTATAAATGAGAGTTTTACGTAGAGCTTTTCTCTGCTTTCAAGAATGCGTTCATCAACTTAAGGAAGTCCAGTTTCAGCCATACTATTATTATAGGACTGGTGGGAAAAGTGTTTACGCATCTTGTTTTAGGAAAGTTTCCATAGATAAGAATACCATATTCAATCTTACTTCAATCTTACTTGGTATCAGAGATCTTGCAACGTAACATAGAGTGTTTAAATGAGCATCCGATTTGTTAGTTGATAAACGATATAAGCTCTAGCAGCTAGGCTTTTTTTTAATTCAATACAATGGTTTTGAAAATTTTATTTATCGCTATTCTATATAACCTAAAATACTTAACGCCTTTACATTTTGTATGTAATTCGGAAAAGAGTAATGATTAGAAAAGCAGTTGTTTGTTTTGACACAAATTTTTCTATTTGTCAGAAAAGATTTAAAATAATGAAATATTTTAAGGCCTATACCTCAGGCTTTATTATTTTAATTTTTTTTAAGACATGATGAATACCAATTCTATCGAAAGCCTTTTCGAAGTCAAGTGACGAAATAGTCACATGGTTTTGCGCCGATAGAGCTTTTGTCACCGATGTGTAGGAGGGCGTCCTCACAACCTTTGTTGGCTTTGAAAGCGGCTTGATTGGAGCTTAATAGGTTTTTTGATTCTAGACACCAAAGCAGTCTTTTTGCTACAATTTTGTTTAACAGTTTTGAAGTACATACAGGCAATAAGTGATATTGGACGGTACTCGTTAACACTCCTATTTAATTTTGTTGGCTTTGGTAGAGGCAGTATGGTTGCTAACTTAAAGCTTCGTGGAATAATACCTGTATCAAGGATGTTGTTGCACAATTGTATAAGTCTGGATTTAACTATTGTTGGGAGGTTTTTCAGCACCGGGTAGAAAATCCGATCTCTACTGGGAGTTTTGCCTTTTAATTTGGAATGGCAGCTTTAGAGTTCTATTTTTAAAATGGGTGTTTCAATATTCGAAGATTGAGATGATAAGTAATCAGTATTAAAACTTGACTTCAGTGATTGAGCTTTATTACTTTTGAAAACCGAAGAAAAGTTATCGTCTTGGGAAATATTTGATCGGATTCGGATTTGACATGACTTTTTTCCTGAAAAACTGAAGGGACAATATTGTCATGCTTTTTAAAAAGTTGTAAATTCAAAAGCAACAACCCTAGATTTAAAAAGGAATGTGCTGAGGCGCTCAGAAAAGTAAAGCCAGTTTAAAGTTTTTTTTTTTTGATAATTAACGGGCACTCAATGGGTTATTAATACCCTTAACATGTTTAGAGTTTGAACGCAGTGCAAGCTTTAGGAAAATAGGGAAGGATTAAAGAGGAGATACCGATGCACATTGGTCTTAAAGTTGTGAATATCAAAATGGTAGGGAAAAACAGAGTGGGATAAAGCACTCTACATTCTCGATGTGTGGTTAGAAAAAAGAATCACTATACTCGACAGTACGTCCGAAATTGAGCTCAAGGTTAAAGTGATGTCCATTCTTAGAAGTACGAGTATTATTTGAGGGATGGAATTCAACTGGCTAATTCGATAGAGGACTGTTTATTAAAATATCGGTAGAACAACGAAAGGCATGAAACATTCGGGCTGTGTTCAAGTGACGTCTATCATTTTCAAAGCTCTTTTTTGGATCCTGTCCAAAATACTAAAACCTGTTTTAGGGCCACCTGCCCAAATATGCGAGTTATATTCACGTTTTGGACGAATGAAAGCTTTGTAAATTACAGCCAGATCAGAAGGGGTAAACAATTTCTTGCTCCATCATCGGAGAAATCCCAAGCTACTTTTTTTTCACAATTAGCGAACACTAAAACGGTTTTGTATACCTTTAATATGACAAAGACATAGTGTGAGCATTAGGAAAAGAGGGAAGGGTTGGATAGGAGGTGTCGGTGTACATTGGTTTTAAATTTATGAATATTAAATGATGGAAAGATAGAGCGTGGCAAGGCGTTCCACATTCGAGTAGTACGGCTAAAAAAGAATCTCTGTACTTCATAGTACGGCCGAAGTTGGGCTCGAAGGTAAACTGATGATCATTCCTACAAGCGCGGGTATTACGGTTAAATTGTTTAAGGGGGGGAATGCAACTGTCTATTTCACTAGAGCATAGTCCGTTCAAATAACCTTAAAAAAGGGTGAGGTAAGAAACCATGCATCGATGTTCGAGTCGATCATCGTTTTAAAAGCTCTTCTTTGAACACTGTCCAAGAGGCTTAAATAAGTTACTGGCGCACCAGCCCAAAGATGAGAGTTATATTCAAGTTTCGGACGTATGTATATAGGTTTTGTAGATTGTAGCCAGATCAGACGGAGAGAACAATTTCTTGCACCATCTCAAAAAACCTAGACATCTTGAGGCATTTTTGACAACATCGCGTATGTGATCACTCCACAAAAGGTGGTTGCTGATGCACATACCGAGGATGTCAAGACTTTCCGTTTCGTTGATGCAAGTGCCACTCATCGATAGTGGCAAATAGGGTTTATCTCGCTTTAACGATCCAAGACAGCATTGCGTTTTCGAAGCATTAATTTCCACACGATTTCTTATTCCCCATTATACAATGCTGTGTAGGTCGGAATTAAATGAGCTAATCATATTTTTCCGTTGCAGTTCCACATCCGAAGAGGAGGGTTGTGAGTCTGGAAACGAAGATGAAAAGCTGAGAGTGCTATCGTCAGCGAAAAGAAACTTTCTAATCCAACGAAGAAGAGATTCGTCGATACCGAAAGCACGCATTTTCGATAAGAGGGAAAATATCAAGTGCAATAATCTTACTTTCTCCAAAACGATGTAAAGATTTGTTCCACTGTTCGGTGAGATGAACCATGAGATCACCAGTGGACCTATTGCCGTTTAGCCGGTCATTAAGAAGCTTCCGTTCCACAAGATATTTCTTAAGCTGATAATTCTGATAGTTAATCAGCGTTTCCATGACCTTAGAAGAAGGGACGTTAGTGCTATCGGTCGGTAATTTGTGGGAGAAGAAGATTCACCTTTTTTGGGATTGGCTGAACAAATGCAGTTTTCCAACTACTCGGAACGATCTCAGAAGAATATGATAGATGAGGAAAGCTTACGCAGTGGTTTTGCTAGCGTGGAAGATCACCTCTTCAGAATAACAGCGGGGATACCATCTGGGCTAGCGGATTTATGAATGTTAAGATCTTTAAGAACTCTCGCCACAGTTCGAGTACGAAAAAAGACTGGTCCCATAGAATCATTTACGCGTGCAAAAACTGGGTGAGCCATGACACTATCTGGTAAGGTGGAATTTTCGGCGAACTGCCTTGCAAATAAGTTGGCTTTATCAATAGAGCTAACTAAAGGAGTGTCATTGACAACAAGCGTAGGAGTCCAGGAAGAGGAAGAATTCTTAATGGTTTTTACAAATGACCAAAAATTCTTACTGCCTTTGGGACATTGCAGTATTTTTCGTCGTAATTTGTGGTCATGTAAAAATTTGAACCTTCGTCCAGTCTCAGTTTGGTTGGCTTTAAAACACCGGAAGCTCACCTCTTTCACCTTGATAACCTCTTTGCAGTTCGAATCGAACCATGATTTAACCTTGGGTTTAATACGTTTAAAACTATTCGGGATAAACGTTTTCATTTCCAGATGAATCATACTAGAAATTATATCTGCACTGGAGTCTACATACGTCGCTACCGAGGAAGCATAGCGACCAGTTAAAGATGCTGAAGAAATTATTGAGACCGTCCCAGTTGGCTTTCTCGTACTGCCAAACGGTTCTCTTTGGAGCTATTTCTTTAACTGGATTTGTTTGACACGAGAAATTAGCAGATATGACACTATGGTCTGATGTGCCTAGAGGCACACTGATTGTGTACTTATCAGGATCAGAAGTAAGAAACAAGTCAAGTGTATTTTCTGCTCGGCCGTTAACGTCTGATATACGAGTAGGCTCATTTACAGCTGAGTAAGATGGTTAAACTTAGCAAAAATCTCAGCACACATTCCTTCGGGAGTTGTTTAAATCGCCCATAATAACGATTACAGTGTGAGGATACATGGAGACAAATATTTGTATGGAGTCAGACAGAGCATCAAACTCCTGAGAAGTTGAAACTCTGTCCAGATTTGGGCTCCGATAAAGAAAACAATAGAGAATGATGTGCTTATTCACGGAAAGTTTTAACCACTTGAAATTAAAAAGTGAGTTGGTACAATGACCGTATTGTGGTAAAAGTTGATATGCAACATCATTCCTAATATATATGGCGAGACCATGGTGTGGAAGAATAATGGCACCAAGCAATACCCATGAATGAAAAATTCAGCAGGATCGGAATCTTCACCTACTTGGGTTTCGCTCAATGCCAAAACAGCTGGTGTGTTAGAATTAATGTGGATGTATACAGACAGAAAATTCGATCTCAGCCCACGAACATAACTATAATCTACTCTAAAATTACCAGTCATCGCAATATAAAAAAATTATTAAATCAAAACAAACGGACTTCTAAGTATATTACTGTATAAAATTATTTAAAGGCCTTTACAATACAACCTCACTACCAGTGTTATGCCTTAAGTAGTGACATTGAATTGGTCCGGACCCTGACAATCTATAATCCATGTCTTATTGAATGAACCAACACATACACACCATTGAGCGAGCTTTCAAAAAGTTAGCCCAATGCATCCACCTGCTGAGCCACTCAACTGTACAAAAAAAATGAAAGAAAGAGTGAAGGGAATGCACTTACTGTGTTCTGGTAGGTACTTTCCCTTTGTGTTGCTTTTTTTCTATATATTGCTGTTGTTTTCACTGTTTTTTTTTATCAGTATTTTTAGTTTTATTGATTATATTTTTTATCACTAACACAATTTTTTTGTTTTGTTTTGATTCTATTTGAGTTTTTTTAAATAAATTAAATTACGGAACTACGACGGGGACGGGGACGGGAGACAAGACAAAAATTAATGCAAAACGCAGAACACGGCGAGAGGACATGAACCTCACCACTCGAGCTTTCACTGACAACTCCTACCACCATTTTTGGCAATATCGAATATGTGATCATTCCGTAAGAAGTGATTTGTGATACACTAACGAGTACAGAAAGTTGATTAATTTTCTGGATTCACGTTCCGCTCATAGATAGCGGCATAAGGAGTGCATTGAGACAACATTGAGTTTTTGTTAAATTCTACACGGTTCTTGATCCCCCCATTGGAAATGCTGTCGATATCGGAATTTAATAAGCTTATCATACGTTGCCGTTAAAGTTACACACACGAAGGATAAGGATGCGAATCTAGAAACGAATATGAAAAGCTGAGGGTACTGTCGTCAAAAGTGGCAGACAAGAGATCGTTTATGAATATGAGGAAGAGAGTCCGAGTCAAAACGGAGCCCTTGGGAACACCAGAATTTATTTTATGAATTTCAGACTTGAAACCATCCAATACAACTTGTATTGAACGGTTAGAAAGGTAATTTCTAATCCAACGAAGATGAGATTCATCAATTCTAAAAGCACGCATTTTCGATAAGAGAGTTTGGTGCCAGAGACTATCAAATGCCTTTGAAATATCAAATGCAATAATCTTACTTTCTCCAAAACGATGTAAAGATTTGTTCCTCTTTTCGTTGAGATAAACTATGAAATCATTTGTGGACCTATTGCTACAAAAGCCATACTGCCGGTCATCAAGAAGCTTCCTTTCTTCCAGATATTTCTTAAGCCGATGATTAATCACCGTTTTCATGACCTTGAAAAGAAGGGACCGTTTGCGCTCTCAAGAACAGGGACTCAGGACACTCTCTGGTAGCGTCGATAAATTTAAGCCGATGCTATTTTTATAAACAAACAAACTTACTTAATTTCTTAAATAAAATGAACTCAAATACAGATTGAAAAACATGTTAGTCCAACACGTAAATTTGACACCCAGAAAAATCGACTGAGCGATAGTATGAACTCGTTGATCAAATTTCGATTAGCACATCTCATCCTGAGCCCCTGATTAGAAATCCAAATATGGCCTTATTTGATAATCTAACTCAACTCTAATGATCTACTATAAAAATATAGCATAAAGTATTTAACTTACTTTCAGAGCACAGTCTTTTCCGGAGTCCTTGCGCTGTGCCAAATAAACGCTGCTAGATCCACCACAGCCAAGTTTCTTCCTGATCTCGTACTCCGATCCATTGATCATAATAATATTCTCCTTCGATTTAACTGCTTCAGTGTTTTTCAATTCGGCTTCTTGCTCACTAAAGGCCAAAGATTTTTTCGATTTTATTTCGGCCTCACTCCTAACTTGGGGAGACTTGGATTTAGATTGATTTTCGGCTGTTCCAGGTGTTCCACTCTCATTCATAGTATCACACAGCGACAGTGTAATACTGTTGTTAGCTAGATGTGGAGCTCGCGCCACAGCCATGGGAGTCTGGAAGAGTACCTTCTGTGATCGAAATTCATTGGCAATAGCTGTGCGTTCTTTGCGAGATGTTGAACAGAGATCTTTTGGACGTCTGGCAACTGACCATGACCGAATTTGAGGCGTAGCAAATTGATTATCGGGCTGCTTAAGAGGAGTTTCAATTTCAACTCCCACTCCTACTTCTTTAGCTGCTGCTGTTGGTGGTTGTGTTGGGGGTTGTGAAATAATTATGGAAAGACCTGAAACTTTTGTAGGAATTTGGTGTTCTTGGATTGGTTTCAGAGGTAGTTTCTGATGGCTCTGTGGATGGATCTGAGCAGCGGGGAGAACAACATCTTCGGTCTTCTTCGAAGGCAACGTATCAACGTTAAGTTTCATTTTATCAAACATCGACAGGAAAGAATCATCTGCTGGCTGCTGGTTGGAAACGACATCCGTAGGATTTTGGCTCTTCTTGGGCGAATTGTCATCATTATCGCTAATGGCGGGACTCATAATTGAGTCATTGAGAATGGCACAGTTGAACCTTTTTGGGTAAACGTAAGTTTACTTTGCAATTTTTGAACTAGCAATTCATTCGATTACCTATCATTTTTGCACTCATCTTCATCGGAATCGGGTTCTAGGGGCGGCAACTCCGAAACTCTTTTAGGTCTACAATGAACACACAAGGTTTTGCAATTTGTAACCCATGATGTAGTTTATAAACACAATTGGGAACTTACATGTTTCGCTGTTTGAACGATTCACCACTGTGTAATTCATTTATATTTTTGTTAACATTTTTTCTATAAAAATTTTGTTAAAAAAACAATAAATTTTTCTGATTATTTCTTCTTCTTAATTTCAACTTAGAAGTTACCCTTTTTGAGGAGTTCTATCATCTTCTGAATCTGGTTCTAAAGGCGGAATATCTTTGACACGTCTTGGTAGAAAGGCCATTGATTAATAAGGCAACTTTTACAATAATATTTTTGTTTGATAAATTAGTTGAATTTTCTATGAAATTAATAAACAAAACAACTTTTTAAATAATCTTTTGATTTGACATTTACAGTTTAACAGAAAGTTTTTGACTTCTTCTTCTAACAAGGATCGTGAATTTGTTAGTGGTTTGAATTTTAGGTGATGCAGACGACATCTAGTTGTGAATAATCTGTCAAAATTTACAGCAGAACAATTAAGCGAATTTATACAACTGAATTTCAAAACATGTATGCATCGCTAATTGTAAATACATTTATTTAAAAATAAAAACCTTTCTTTATATCAGTTTTAGAGCGAGGAAACATTTATTTCTATTTTTAGTTAATTTTCAAAGCTCACTTTTTTATATACAAAACAAGCAAAAATGGTTGATTTTGACATTTCTTTCCTGTTTTTTGTCCAGCGTTGCCATACTTGTTTTTTTTTGGGGGGGGGATTTATTTAATTTTAGTACTCAAATGCAAAAAGTACTTTGCATATACTCAAACTCACACCCACCCCAAATCCTATGGTGAGCCCAAGCAGGGGTGTTGCATGCCTAGCTGTTAGTGCACCGAGCTATCAATTAAAAATGCTTGTTTTAGGCTCAAAAAATGGAATAGAAAAAAAGTAGGGTTAAGTCCGAAAAAAGAAAATATTTTTTTTCTATGAGTCAAAGTTTTTCCCTCGCCTTAATATTTAAAACATGTTCTACCTAGATGTGAAAAAAATCGGAAGAAAATTCGTGTTGCGGTAATGGAAAGTCGCCCCTCTAGGGCAAGAAACAAATATTTGTAGGGCACTAAGGCAGCATTCACATGAGCGCGACATATATTTCCTCTATGATGTGAATAATGCTTAAGTCTACAACTAAATTTTTAAATATTATTCTATTTGAAATGGAGAAATTATTGAACTTAGTTTTTGTATTTTGGATATCTTTTCAAAGTTTATATCAAGTCCTTAGTTTCTTTGATAAAAAAAGCCTTTTGAAAGAACAGATGGCGCTCGAAAATTGATTATAACTTTTCCGCTAAAACTGCAATAGAGCAAGCATAGCTAAAGAGGTGGAATCACTTATAAGGAGGTTTTATACATGAATTAGTATCTAGATTTTCTCTTATTTGCGTTTATATTTTTTGTAATGAGTGTATTTGTATTGGATAGAAAATTAAAATTTATTTTAAATAGTAAATTGTTTTTAAAGTTGATAAACCACCTGATCAATTTAAAATTTTCGTTGGAGCTTCGCCATAACTGGTCTGGCAATATTTGCAGTTGCCCCATCTTCCTGGAACGAAATACTACGAAATAATACAATGTGATACGTATTTGGCACAGTTCTGGGCAAAAAAAACTCGTTCAACATTTTTAAATAACGGTTCCCTTTACTACCGTTTTATTCAAAGAGGTATGGCTAGACAATAAACATTAATAAAACTGCGCGCCGTCTCATGCATAATTTCTTGACTTCATTCACTCCAAATACGGAAATTTTTCTTGTTTAAATTGCCGTTTAGGTCAAAAAGGGCCTCATCAGACATCAACAAACAATAAATCAATGTGTTTTGAGCTAAATAAAAGAAAAACGCCAACTGTCAGAAAAAAGCGGTGCTGATCGGATCTCTATAACTGTAAACCTAAGTCCCTTACTTGCTCAATATGTGCCAGTTAATTATGGAATATTTTGTAACCACATTTAAAAGTGGTTAAGAAAGTCAAGGTTGTTAAGAAAATGAGTTGTTGAAATGTTATTCGAATGGTTTAAGCTAGCCATACACGATAAAGCCAAATGGACCCGATCCGATCTAAAATCGACTGATGTGTGGAAAGACTCGGCTCTGTCGCGTGCATGTAATCACCCAGCAAAGTAGTCTGTTTACACAATCTATCTTGCCATCTAAAAGCTATCTTTTATAAGCTGTAGTTGACAGTTGACAATTTCAATATTACAATGGGAATAGTACCCATAACGTAATATCAGGTCTGTTTCTAAAGGTGAACAACAATTTTTACCCGAATACTCTTCCAAACTAAACAAATTTGGTAGTTTTGGGCAGATGGCTTTCTTCTCACGAGAGAGTAAGATAATTTCCACTCCTGACAAAGTCTAATGACAAAATATCTTTGGGCAGAAATTACTGTACTGTCAAATGTCATAGTGTGGTAAGTAAATAAAAAAGTGCCAGACAATTTTTACCAAGAAATCGTTCTCTTCAAAATTTGACAGGCTAGACATTTCTAACAAAAAAAAAACTTAGGAACAAGCCTATATAGTGCGTAGGACTGTCATAGTGTCATGCCAAAGGTCTTCACGCTTCAGCTTCGTCCGCGTTACGATGGGCCTGCTTAGAGGTTGCTTTGAATGACATGTCTAAAATGGCACTTCTGACATTAGCGGCTGTTATTTTTTCTCAAAAGTTTGTTTTGATTTTGCGTGCAGTAAAAAGATGGATTTTGAAAACTAGAGCTTCCTTTTAGAGTCAAATTACGTAACATTACGTTCTTTTCCTTACGATTGTCAAATAAACGTGAAGTCAAAACATCATTGTGATAGCATGCATTGAATTCATTGACATACTAAACATGGACTGCTAGTAGCCAACTTCACGATGGTTCCACTTTTTACGGACAAAACATTTAATACCCACAGTCACAGCGCACAGCCTGCTTCTGCTTCATTTTGCACGAACTGTCAAAATTTTTCAATAACATACATTTCTCTTCAACAAATTATACTAAAATCAATACTTTCTATGTTAGAAAAAGCTTTTCTCAAATAAATACAAACAGATGTCGCTAAATATTTCATAACTTTTTTTGCCGCTGTGCCTGGAAGTACTACTGTAGCTAATTTGAAGTAGAACCATTTTTATTCAAATTTTGTATGGAAAATTCACACCACTAGCAGTCCATGTATAGTATGTCAATGATTGAATTCCTATGACTGACCTCGTAAACGTCTGGCGAAGCCGAAGCTAAAGCGTGTTTGTGTTTCAGCCATAATGGTTAAGAGTTGTAAGTCAAAATGCCCTGCTTAGCTGTTTTCGCCAGCTAATTTATTTTGATTTGGAATCCTGTTAAAAGTGACTTTCTTACAAGTACCAAGTTCACAGCTGTAGTAAAAATTACTTGGTGTTCAAAATAAGACTAATCCATTTACACAATCATCAGAATCATCAGAAGCGATGCACGCAATATTGAAATTGTACAAAAAAGTCTTAAAATTTTTACTTACGTTCGCAAAACTAAAGCACTTTTGGGTTATCATGAAGCTCCCTTATAGGCTTTTCAAACCAAGTCCAGAGCCCGGTTTTCGCGAAATGTTCGGCTTTGGCCGAAAACCTACATCGAAAATCAAGTTTTCCCATACATTTTTGGTAGACTACAAGTTTTAAATAAAACCTGTCAAAAACTAGTAGCAATTCAAAGTTGAAAAAAAACAAACAAAACTTTCGAAACATTCAGTGCTCAAATTAATGTAAACAAAACAGCTGATGGCTGCTGTCAAAACAAATATTTCATTTTGAAATAAATTTGGTCGTGGTAAATAAATTTATTTATACAATTTCCTTACAAAATAAGAATTATTGCTTTTTTTATTTACAGAATATGGAAGAGAGGAAAAAACGTCGAGAATAAAAACCCGATGACTATTTGCGACACTGGTGGTTCTTTTATGATCCTCCAGAGTTTCAAACGCTCTTTGTTAAGCTAGGAACCGGAATTAACTATGGCTACTGGCGTGACGACCCCAACGACGAAGACGACTTGCTCATAGTTCATAATAACGTTTCCAAGGGATGCGTCCTCGAACTCGTCGCCACAAATATGTTCGACGCTTTCGCTTATTGCTACTAAGACTTTCCGGTTCAATCACAAGGCTTTGGGAGATATGAGAAAGGCGATAGGTTCATTTGTGGATAAGAATAAGTATGAACAAAAATCCCTTGTGGGGGCTATGTCCCAGTGGGCTGGGAACATTTTGCGCCAAAACATTCCATAATGTGGGAATCTTTGTTCCAGTAAATAAAACCACAACATTCAGCTATCGCCCCTTGATGGACAGCGATGCAAACATCAAGAAGATCCTCAGTCCTTTGGAAAGGCAAGGCTAGTCCTAAAAGGAAGAAACCAAATAGACAGTTATGGAGAAATAGCAGCCCATCATAACAGCTTCAGTGATCGCTCTGGATGAGTGTGATTTGGGTACGAATCTGGAACTAGGAATTATTGACCTTTTCTGCTCCGTCCATAAGGACCTACACGAAATCGTTCAGCATCTTCTCAACCCCACCAATGAGTTGCTCGGACGGACACAATATATGACGATTCTGAACTTACATTTGGCCAGCAGAAGCAATAGTCATAAGCTCAGTATTTTGGATTAAATTTGTTGTGAAAGAAGAAGAAAATGTTTTAAATAAAATTAATTTTTATTGTAACAGTTTGTTTGCTTCTCCTTAGTGAATTGTTCGAACCGGTTGAGGTAAATATAGAGGATAGCTGCAGCCAAGCGAGCTTGTAGTTCTTGTTGGTTCATGTCGTGAGTCCATTCCACCCATCCCCAGAACTTCAGTTGAAACTCTTTTTCTAGACGAGCTAGTGTTACGTTAAAATCAATTTGAAATGGTTAGAATTCATTTCATTTTCACAAATAATTTGACATGAACAAAACATTTTACTCAAAAATTTTTCATCAATGCAAAATTTGACAGCCGGTGTTAAATAAACCCGGTTTTGGTGTGAAAAGGCTATTAGCCATGGTGGCCTCTTATTAGATAAGTCTATAACATGATAAAGTAATTATCAACCATTACTTCCCCAGGATATTCCACGAATACACCAAATAAAAGAACACAAAGATTGGCCCAAGAGTAATACAAATAGCTCCAAACATCATCTCACCGAATTTCAATCAAACAACGAAATAAATTTTGTTGTCATTACGAGCGTAAGTGCAAACGCTATCGCGCCTTCATTGTGTTCTAACTCTTAAAGTTCAAACCCAGCCAAACACCATCCACATTCACTCAGTATTTTAAACGTCAATCGATTTGTTCATCGAGACGACGGGAAGATCTCTTTTTTTTTCCCGATTTTTCATTATTCATTTTCATTTCATTTCGCATAACCCCTGTGTGTCGAAGGTCGGTCGTCGAGTGTATCACTTTTGTTCAAATACTTTTCAATTGCACCCGCTTAAAAGAATTATTTAACGGTATTAAAATGTTCAAGCAAGTAAGCAAACAATTAGCTTTCCAAGCTACCAGGAACTTCTCCACCAGCAAGCAGGTAAGATAGTTTTTCTTTTTTTTTTTTAAAACCATAAAATGGGTTTTTAAATTTTTGCCGAGTCGGAAACGTCACTGAAGTTTACGTAATACCTTGTACCTACCTACTAAAGAAAATTGCAAAAAAAAATATTTTGTGGTGATATCGCTTAACCAAGGATAGGAACATTTGAAGGTCGTCAATCTCAATCCAATCTTTGAATTTCTAGAGGCATCATTTTTTAAATTCCTTTTGATAATTTGTATATTTTTGTTTAAATTATTTCTTAGAACAACTTCAAAGTTACTGTTTGTGGTGCTAACGGTGGCATTGGACAACCCCTCTCGTTGTTGCTGAAGTTGAACCCATTGGTAACGCAATTGAATTTGTACGATATTGTGGGAACACCCGGTGTTGCTGCCGATCTCTCGCACATCGACACTTGCAGCTCCACTCAAGGATTCAAGGGACCCGAAGAGTTGGGAGCCGCCTTAAAAGGTAAGTGAGCTGAGCCCAATAATACATTTATATAATTGTTTTTGTAATTATCTCTATTTTGTTGTGTTGGATTGTGGTTATGGTTGGTGCAGTAGTCATGTGGTTTCCGATACTCGTACAGTTGGTCAAATTAATGTTTGTACAAGTTTTTTTTTTCTAATTCCCAAATCCAACTTAAGGAACTTGACAGAATTATAAGCTGATATATTTTAATTGGTCTATTGAATAAATAGGGTATGTGACCTAGAGATTCATTGACATCTGTAAGGGATTAGATCAGAATACTCAATCCATTATAGGCCCCTCAAAAAAGTTTCTTTGGGGATCTTAAGTATTTGGGGTAGTTTAAGAGATAAGACCTCCTCAGTTTTTAATTGGATAGCATTTCCTTTACCTTATATGTGGTCAGGTGCCTTTTCTTTCTGATAACAGAACTTACAGAAAGCGATGCTGTTCCATATTCGGATGTTGAGGTGTCTACCTATTCAGTTTCCAACACCCAGTGATGGGCCCTGTTGTTAATCTTAGATTCTGAATACTCGAGAGTGATAAAGGATAAATACAATATTAGATCTAAGTAGATCAGTTATTTGGACAACTTTAAAATACAGCATTTTACTGGCAATCTTCTATGTTCCCAAAATCGAGTGAAATGAAATCGAAATCTTAATTTTCATTTTATTTTCAGGGGGTATCATATTCGATCGATTTTGTAAATTCGAATACGTTTCAAAACCACTTTAATTGAAATTTAAACAGCTGATATATGTATGTACAGCTGTGGACAACTAATTAGAAACACAAATTGAATTCACTTTTAAAGCAGTATCAGAATTTTTTTTGTTTTATTTTGTGCAAAAATATTTTTCTTTCTTAATATATTTTTTAAACTCAAAATAATGTTTCCCAAACATAACATTTATTTCATATGGCAGTTTCTGCGAAAAACACAGCGTTTATTGGTGGACAACTAATTAGAAACAAAGAGAAAAATCATATCTTATTATAAAATTTATAACTTTATAATGTCATTTACCTTATATTGCAAAACCTTTTTGCTTCAAAACCTCCCGACCTCTGCGTTCCATTGATGAAATAAGCCGCCTGCACTGCTCTACGGGTACAGCTTTCCAAGCCGCTTATTATTATCTTTAATACCTTCGAGAGAACATCATTGTTGGAGTTATTTTTGAGAGCAACAGCTCTTTTAACATCTACCACAAGATGCTCTATCGGATTTAGGTATGAACTTGATGATGCCCATTCCAGAACTGTTATCGATTGGTCCCTAAAGAACTGTTTCGTAATTCCAGCAGTGTGCTTGGGGTCGTTGTCTTGCTGAAACATCCATATCACTGGCATGTTTTCATCGGCCAAATCCACTAATCGTTCCTTAAGAATGTCAATGTATTTAACGGCTGTCAGCGTTCCTTCGATTCAATGGATTTGGCCAACTCCACTCCACGAGAAACAACCCCAAACGTTAAGCGAGCCGCCTCCATGCTTAATTATTGGAAAAACGTATTTAGGGTGGAACGCTGTTCACTTTGGCCTTCGGACATAACATGCACCATCTTGGCCGATCCTATTTATTTTAGTTTCGTCACTCCACACTATGTACTTCCATTCGTTTGTTGTCCAGTGGTCGTGTCATCTTGAGAACTCTATTCTAAGACTACGTTGCCTTGCGGTTACTAATGGTTTCTTCGGAGAAACACGACCATGCACAGCGATACAATGCAACCGAGAGTTGGCGTTGTGTCGCTGTGGAGCTTATTTTTAGATCTTTTTTGGCCAGCCTACTGATTGCTCGATCTATTTGGCAGCTTGTCTTACGGGCCCGTTTTTTACGAGGTACATTTTCAGCAGTCCCGAAGTTTTGAAAATGCTTAATTGCATTGAAAACTTTCTTTACAGAACAGTTCATTTGAGATGCAATTGCTCTATAGGACATTTTAAGCTTCTAAAACTCAAAAATCGCTATCCTTGTAGGAGGATCACAGCTCTTTAATTTAAAAATTGTTCTTTAAAAACGTTTGCAGACATTTCAGAATGCAATGCACCCAAATCAAATGTAATTTAAATGTTTCTAATTAGTTGACCAGTTGAAACGAACACTTTTTACACTCTACCTTGATTTTATTGTGTACTTTGCAAAGACTTATGCACAAATGATGCTTTTTCAAACAATTATCTAATAACGCTTGCATTACACCGTTTTGGATACCGCTATTCTAGTCACACTTGATAAATTGAATGTGGAAATGAGAAGAAAGTAATGTTTCTAATTAGTTGTCCACAGCTGTATATCAATGAATAATTTATTTGATTAACATAATTTTATTAATTCTTATTTTTCTATTCACTTATTCAATAAATATAAAATATCGGTGGTTTTTATGTGCATTGTTTTAACGCAGATACCAGCTAGCTGTAGGTTTGTAGGAGAAGCTGCAAGTTCCTACGAATCAAATGCAATACATAAAGAAGCTAAGGTTTATTTCCCCTTAGAGAAAATAATACTGTTTTTAAACAGTTTCCTCTTGTCAAATTAAAACCACATCAACTTAGTCCGGTCAAATTCAAATAACTTGGAAATTGGAAATATCGAAATGTAGAACACGGAAATTCGATATCGATGAAAATGAAAATGAATTTCGGAGCACCAATTTTATATTCAATAAATAAAATTTAACTTCGTGTGAAAGTGAAATGTAGAACCTAGCTGAATGCCTCATAGTTTTGCATGGAAACAGTGCAACACCTAGAATTCACATAAAAATACTTTCAAAAGGTTGAAACGATTCTTCAATTTTATATCAGAACCCGTACAACATCTATCCTAATACAGAAAATAGAAAAATGTGCCTCCAAAAATTAGACATTTTGAAGGTATTATAAAAATCTATGCCAATTAAATTTATATTTTAAGCTTTTTCCTAAGTATAAACTTTGTTTGCTTAGGTAAAGACCAAAGAATCAAAACAAGTATCTCTTTGAATGGTTTTATAAATAAAAGATTGTCTGTTGCTTTCTTCTGATAAGAAAAATTTGTGCAAACATTATGAAAGTTAACAGGGCTGGCCCCAGGCAATCTTGCGCCCTATGCAAGATTAGTAGAAAGTGCCCCTTCTTTATATTTTCACACATAAACTGATACACAAGCATAAGCCTTTCCCACATTACCCAGGAGGTAGACTTTCAGTGCGTTTTTTGTTATTGAGGTAGCGATGAAATGAGCAGAGGGTAAACGTTTAAACTTGGAAACTTATCTTTCTGGCCCTACATTTTGCAAATTCCGAAATGAGGTCATCAAAGTCTAAAGAATTTAATAATTCCTTTTCAATGGACATTATAGATAAGCCTACAAATCTCTCTTGAATCATGGTTGTTCTAAAATAAATTTTAATAATTTTAAGTTTAGAAAAACTACGTTCTCCTAAAGCTACAGTGGCTGGGATTGTATTAGGGATTTGGAGAGCAATTACTAAATTCTTCAAGGTTTGAACTAAAAATTAAATTTAACACATCTAAACTTGAGCTTTGTGGTGTAACAAGCGGGATATTCGGTTTGCTCTTGAAACAATGCTTCTCCATCTAAATCTTTAAACTACCTAGTGTAATAACATTTTGAAAATTAAGGTATGAAGCACTTACATTTTTATTTTTTTAAACATTCGCTTATGTTATATAAAAATGAAAAAATGATGTTTTGTTATTGATTGAAAGGCTTCATTATAGTTTCAGCATAAAGTCTTTTTCTCCGTTGAAAGCGCAATGGTAAAGCTTCAGAACACATATTTAGTATTTCTAGGGAACTAGCAATACGCTCGGTTAATGACCATTACATTTTTCAGCGGAACACATTAAAATTAAACTGTTTCTTGTATTTTCTTTTATGCCAGTTGACAGATTAACGGCATAAAACGATTCTGCAATGTTTTTTGCCTCTTGATTTCCTATTTCTATAAGGACTTCATCTGTTTCTTCTAAATTTGTTTTTAAAGACCTCAATTTTTTAACCTGCTCTCCCATCTAGTCTGAGAAAGGGGTTTCAAAGTAAGGCTTGGAATTTTTTTCTTATAAATATCCCACCTCGTTACGGAACTTGAAAAAAAGTTATACAAACATTATATTGTATCGACAATTTTGACTGCATATAATGAGCACCGAGCAGCATCATTAACCAACCACTAAATTTAAGGAATGCGAGCAGCATTTAACGAAAAATACTCTTGGTTCCATGTTTCGAATTCGATTCTGAACACCCGCTTCTTTTCCTTTCATATTGGAATCATATTCATAACTTTGGCTTCGAAAGTTACTTATTAAAATTCCATTTAATTTAAGCTTGTCTAAAATCGACTGAGTCAGTCACATTCCGGTCTTGTCTTGTTACAAAATACGTCACTTCTATTAACATCTAATAGCTATTTTATTAACCAACAAACGGAAAAAACCATTGAAACAATCTGCATTCTGCACCAGACTAAATATACTTTGAACAGTTATTACTTTCAAAAAAAAAACAAACTGCCTGTGCAAGAACGATTCGATTGCACATAGATCCATCCCTCTTTAATTTTTAGACTATGCTCCTTTTCCATTCTATTAAATATTTCATCACCTGTAAGCAGGCACTTAACTCTAACGCAGTGAGCAATAAGAAAACCTGCACGTCCTACCCAATAAAAAACTTGCACGTTCTCCCATACGATTCAATATGAATAAGTATTTAGCTTTGTCATACTTTCTGTGTTAATTTTGGGACTCGGTGTGCCGGAAATAAATCTTGTGTTGAGATTTTTTCATTTTTTCTTTTGTACGAACAAAATAAAATATTTGGAAATTAGGTAGGTAGAATTTTTAGTTCTGCGATATCTTGAGTTTAATTTTCATTGAATGCAACAATGAATGTGATGTTAGTTAGTGCGCAAGAGATAACTTAGGACAGTTGTGATGAATGTTTTTTTAGATTATTTTAAGAATAGTAGTAGTACGTATTTGTTTGCGCAAGATCAGATTACAATTTTCTTTCTCCTGGTAATGCGCCCCAAAATTATGCGCCCTGTGCATTTGCACATCTTGCACATATGCTTTGTCCGGCCCTGAAAGTTAATTATAGTTTTGATAGAAAGATAAATAAAATGCGCCACTGCGTCGCACTAACTTGCTCATATATCTTAAAAGCCTGTTTAAAAATATTTTAAGAATTAAAAATTGACCTAAAAAAAGTTTATTTTCAAAGATTTCAATGCCATTTAATTTATAATTTTTCAAAACCGTTAGAGCGTTCTTTTTTTTAAATTAATTTTGTATAAATTGATTTTCAAAATAATTTTAGCATGCAATTATTTAGAGCTTTTTCAATTTGTTATAAAACTGATAACCTATTTTCGAGATATCGAATTTCAAAAAAAAGTTATATTTGATCATCAAATGTTGTTGAGACAGCCTGTGTGTAAACAATTATTGTAATCTAAGAGGTGTAACCCATACAACCGTTGAAAATTAAGAAAACGAAAATGTAGTGAAAATTAGAAAAAAAACTATGCGTTCGTTTTTGAAAAAATTCAAATTTTCATTCTTTGATCAAAAAATGTACAGTGATATAAAAAAAAGTTGTACAGTCGATTTCTTTTGTTAAAATGCAATTATCTGTGGAGTTAGTTGCAATAAAAAAAAATACTTACCAAAAGTAAGGATTTTTTAACCTCCAGATTAAGTAAAACACATTTTTAAATAAATTATTTTAATATAAAAAACCAAATTAAGCAAAGAAAGTCTATTTTATAAAACAAAAAAAATTGTACATTTGAAAAATTCAATTAAAAATTACCAAAATTTCGAAAAACCAAATGGTTTAATATTTTGTATAATGTCCTTTTGCATCTTAGACCATTTGCAACCTCTTTGGCATTGAAAGAGCCAATTTTGTTGTAACATCTGGCGTAATTTCAATCCATATCCTCTGTATTGCATCTTTTAACTGTTATTTATTTTTTACTTTCCTTTCCCTCAACTTTTTTTCTACATGAGCACAAAGATGTTTATTTGGATTTAAATGTGGACTTTGAGGTGGAGTACTTTTTTCACGTTATATAACAACCATTCCTTCACTATCAACGAGGAACAAAACATCGCACCCCACACCATAACGCTGCCACCGCCATGTTTTACTGTGCAATTTACATTCTCCGGATCTAACGCTGTACCCCATTTCCTCCAAACAAAATGTCGCCCATCGGACCAAAAAATGTTGAATTTGGATTCATCGGTATAAATAACGAAATTCCAAAACTCTACCGGCTTATTTATACACTCTTTGGCATATTGTAGGCGCTTCTTTACATTTATGGTTTGTTTCGAGGCGTAAAACATCTTAACTCTTCCGAATGTAAAACATTTCCCACCGTGTGTGGATGAACTTGGACAATTTTGTTTCTATTAAGGTCTTCCACTATTTCCACAGCCGAAATTTTGTGGTTACTTTGTACAATCCTTACTATACGCCTCATGGTTTGTTTAGTATCAATTTTTTTCGGTCTCCACTTCCACTTGGCCTAGTTAAAAATCCGTTACTTTGTAAAAATTAATAACGTACTAAACTGTGGAATGTGGCTTTTTCACAATATCAGCGATTTGTCTTAGACTTTTCTTTTCGTCCCACAACTTAACATTAAGTTTTTTCATATCAATTGAAGTTTGTTTGTTTTCCATTTTTTTTTTTAATTTCTCTTGTAAATTTTTAATAAATTATTACTCTGGCAATATGAAAAAAATTAAACCTTTCAAAAAATAGATGATCTGATAAAAACTACTGTAGTGTAACTAAAAAGTGTTTTTTGTTTTGGTTTCATAAGACGGACTTTATTCATTGAATTTGTTTTTTTATTAAAATAATTTATTTAAAAAAATGTGTTTTACTTAATCTGGAGGTTAAAAAAAACCCTATTTTTGGTAAGTATTTTTTTTTTTTATTGCAATTAATTCCATAGATAATTGCATTTTAATAAAAGAAAATTGAATGTACAACTTTATTTTTGGTTCACTGTATATGAGGGCTACTGTTAAATTTAGTCTTAAAATAAATGAAAAAGAAAATTCGAATTTTTGGGATGTAGCTGCGAGGACAGACATACGGAATCGGGGGCACCACTTTTTTTCGACTTCTCCACCATGTAAAGTCATGTTTGATTAAAATCTCGAGTTTTAGAAAATTAAAAGTAAGAAACTAAAAAGAAATTTTAAAGTTTCAATTTTATTCTATTTCGTGTAAGTCAAATAATTTTTGAGAATCCAATTTGGCAACTATATACTTATTCACCTAATCTAATTAGCAATTAGTAACATTGTTTTTAATACTGAAATTAAAAATAACGCAAATAATAACGGTACTTAAGTAAATTACAATAGGTAAGGTACATTTTAATTAGTTCTTATCGGTTCTTTTCCAAATTATATTCATTTAAGTGAGAATACCAAACACAATGATTAATAATAAAATAAGTTTTAAGTAATTTAACATCAGAATTGATTTTTTGTAAATAGGCACTTGAGATCTGTATAAGTTGAGAACAAGCAGATATAAGTATCTTGAACTCCTATACATATAAGAACTCAATTAAAAGTCCGGTATTAATACTTACAATTCTCAAGTACAAGTACAAACAAATTGTGCTCCTTACTATACGCTTTAAAGTTCTTTTACCAGAATCTGCCAACAGCTACATTGCAGAGTTAACAGCAATTTATAAAGGCAAAAATACTCTAACCGATCGCTCATTGTAACCGATAATCTTGGTATCCTCATGGGTCTTAAAAATGAGACAAATAAATGCCCTTCTCTGGAGCTTATAAAAAGATGTTTGCTCGCCAATAAAAATATTCAGCCCTATCATGAATTCCATCGTAATCGGAAATTTTTACGAATCTCGAAAAACTGTATCATGAAATCCGTTCGTAATGCAAAATTGTATGAGACTTTCCACTACGAACGGATTTCATGATACAGTTTTTCGGTATTCGTAAAAATTTCCGATTACGATGGAATTCATGATAGGGCTGATTATTCTTACATGAATACCTGGATATTCCAGAATGAAAGGAAATGAGGCAGCAGACTTTGTAGCAAGAACTGCTACAAACTATCCATTTATTGTAGAGTATCCCAAATTGTATAAGCTCCTACGCAGAGCTTTGATTCAGGATCATAAGAAAGAGCTTCTCGAAAGTTGGCAAAACTCTGAAACTTTTCTAAAAAAACATCAACCTACTTACGCGCGTATGCCATACAATCGGTCTCTAAACAGAGAAGATAGCATAAAACTCTTCTGAAAAAGAGTTGGAAAAGCTATTTTTAACACTCAACATTACTATAATGCTGGAGATCCTGAGCAATGTTCGAATTGTGAAACGATACCCTCTGTTTGGCATATCCTTATCGAATGTCCTATATCTCTCCAAATTGAAGTATTATCAGACAACATAACCGAAAAACTTGCCGAAATCTTAAATCACCGCTCACCAAAAATTTGATGAAATATATTTTTTTGTTTTGTCACTTCTTAATTACCCATAATTAGCCTTTGCTAAATTCTTTAAAGTAACCTGAAATATAGAATTTGATAATAAAATGTAAATATGTATAGCCAAGAGACGATATCATATGGTCTGGCTACCGTGATGCCTTTCTAAAAATAATTTATAAAACAAGCTTGTAAATTATTTCAATAAATAAATAAATTTTACTTGCGTTTTACTTGAGGACTTATATTCTCCACTAATTTATAGGTGTGGAATATACCATTGTATCAAACACTAAAGACATGATAGAGTGATTTTTCATGTTTCCGAAACATATAAAAAGTAATCCAGGAAAATTCCAGATTCTGATATTTTTGAAAAAGAAGTATGTTTAATAATAAATAAACTCCAGGAGTCGATAGGATTACGGTTGGGTTTCTTAAGTACTGTTAAATGTATTCAAAAACATACCGTGGTTAAAAAAATTATGCCATAAACTAGAATCATACCGAATCAGTTCAAGGAAGCGATAATATTTCCAATCTATAAGAATGGCGATATTTCTGATCCATTAAACTTCCGTGGAATATCCATTTTAAATAACTTTTATTCAATTTATGTAACAATCCTAAGCCATTACTTAGCTGTTTGGATGAACTATAATTTTACTTACAAGCGACAACGTATTAATTTTGACAAGTATTGTGGTTACTCGATTTCAAGGCTGCATTCGATACTTACTTACTTACTTAAGGTGGCGCTACAGTCCGGGGCGGACCTAGGCCTCAACCAACATGCGTCTCCAGCCAGCTCGGTCTCTAGCTAGCTGTCTCCAGTTTCGCACGCCAAGTTGGTTGAGGTCCTCTCGCACCTGGGTGCGCCACCTGAGTCGCGGTCTTCCTCTACTGCGCCGTCCCTCGGGATTGGATTCGAAGACCTTCCGGGCTGGAGCGTTGATGTCCATCCGCTCTACATGACCTAACCATCTAAGCCGTTGGACTTTAATTCTGCTAACTAGGTCAGTGTCGCTGTACAGCCCGTACAGTTCGTCGTTATATCTTCTCCTCCATTCTCCATCTATGCGTACGGGACCAAAAATCACCCGAAGAATTTTTCTCTCGAAGCATCCTAAGACGCTCTCATCTTTCTTTGACAGGGTCCAGGCCTTAGCGCCATAAATGAGAACCGGGATGATGAGTGTCTTATAGATGGTGATTTTAGATGCTCGAGAGAGGACTTTACTTCTCAATTGCCTTCAAGTCCAAAGAAGCAGCGATTTGCAAGAGTTATTCTTCGTTTGATTTCAGCGCTGGTGTCGTTGTCTGCATTAATAGCAGTGCCTAGGTAGACAAAGTCCTTAACTGCCTCAAAGTTATAGCTGTCCATGGTGACGTTTTGTCCAAGACGTCGTCGTTCAGTGTCCTTTTTTGATGACAGCATATACTTGGTCTTGCCCTAATTGACCACTAAACCCATTTTCTTCGCTTCCGTCGCAATGCTCAAAAACGCTCCACTGAAATCACGCTATGATCTTCCAAATATGTCAATATCATCTGCGTATCCGAGTAATTGGATGGACCTTTGGAAGATTGTGCCTCTAGTGTTGACGGTTGAGTTTTGCACAATTCTTTCCAAAACGATGTTGAAGAAGTCGCATGACAGTGCATCGCCTTGTCTAAAACTTTTTTTGACATAAAATGCATCGGTAAGATCTTTTCCGACCTTGATAAAGCAGCGTGCATTCTCCATCGTCATTCTGCACAAACGGATAAGTTTGACAGGGATGCCAAAACTAGACATTGCTCAATAGAGTTCTTCCCTATAGATGCTGTCATACGCGGCTTTAAAATCGATAAAGAGATGGTGGGTATCGATTTGAAGCTCCTGGGTTTTTCCAAGATCTGCCGTAGTGTGAATATTTGGTCGATAGTGGATTTTTCTGGTCTGAAGCCACACTGATAAGGACCAATTAGGTTGTTGACGAATGGCTTCAGACGTTCACATAATACGGCAGAGAGGATCTTATACGCAATGTTAAGGAGACTGATGCCTCTGTAGTTTAGAGGGTCTCCTTTCTTATGTATCGGGCACACTATGCTGAGATTCCACTCATCGGGCATGCTTTCTTCCGACCATATTTTGCAGATGAGTTGGTGCATGCTCCGTACCAAGTCATCGCCTGCTGCTTTGAATAGTTCCGCAGCGATGCCGTCAGCTCCAGCAGCTTTGTTTGACTTAAGTTTAGATATAGCCATCTTCACTTCGTCAAGGTCGGGTAGGCGGAATTGTTGATCTGCGCCGCCGAGGTTGAGTGGTTCTATCTCCCTTACAGCGGAATTCGGTTCGTCATCGCCGTTATATAATTTGGAGAAGTGATCTTTCCATATTCTCAGCATCGACTGCGGTTCTACTACGATGTTCCCCTGATCGTCTTTACAGGCTTCGGTTCGTGGCTGCATTCGACACACTCAATAGAAAAATCCTTTTTTTACAAGCTCCACAGCAAAGGATTTTCAAAAAAGTATGGAAGGGTGATAGAAAACACATACAGCCACACAGCATTCTCGAACATTTCAATCAAAAGTTAATATCTGCGATTTTTAAAATGAGATGCGCTTAGTACGATTGAATGCTAATCCGCTTTGTAAGAGCAGTTATAAAGCATTTCATTCCTTTTCGGGAATGAGATCCATGATGATGATCTAATAGCGCTTCTTAACTGCTAACGTTAGTTGAATCTATACCATTTTCCGCTACTGCCGACTGAGAAGTAAAAAGTATAAATATTCTTATTATCCTTAATGAAAACTCTTATTGGAACTCCCTATATAAACGGAAATAAGTTTATTATAAGACTTTGCTACACAAACATTTTGAGCTGTAAATATAGTAAATTGGAATTTTGAATAGAAACAAACTTGAGAAACTTTAAACTACAACCCAAAAAGTAATTGAACTTCAGATTGTCCACCAATTGATAGGAAAGGGTTTTCAATGGTAGAATGCTAGCAACTTTTTACTCTTATACAAAAAAATATCAGCGTTTTTAGGATTCAGTAGCCTCGTTTTCTAGACATCCAAAACTGACAATAATTTTAAAATTTAACTGCATTACTTTTTTACAACCTTAGAAACAATTTTAATTTCATAATTTTCACTTTTCTTTAAATATATGTTCGTTTAAACAACAAGATTTATATTAATAAAATGTTGGTATTTTTTGAACTGTTCTGTACGAATGAGAACTTGATTAACTGTACCTATTCTTGGATCTATCTACCATTGGGGGTCGTGCATACAAAATGATGTTGTGAGCAATTTTTATTGTCAAGCTTGATGCTTGATAACCTTTGCTGGTCTTATAAGCTTATCAAATCACTATTGTTGTTATTTTTATTTCTTTATTTAAAAAAAAAAAAACATTTGATACAATTTGGGAAACTAAATAATTTATAATCATGACCAGATTGCTGACAGAAAATAACATGTTTTTTAGTGGGTTTTATCTCGTATGTAATTTCTTATTTAAGAAAAAAAAATATAAATAATTGGTAGGTTTTCATTCACTATACAAGTGGTTAGCAAAATGACTTATAATAACAATTGATTTTGAACGTTTTTTAATTCATCCAACGGATCCGTTCATTACACCAACGATTTATTTTCTAGAGAGGACACTATGTTGAAAATAGAGCCTTCGAATTTCTTGTAGTATCGGACAAATAGCTATGAAATGATAGATATCGTCACGCTCAATTTCTGTTACAATAATTGGACAGGAGAGTTAGATCTGACGGATACGGATTATAATTCAAGTTCAATGTTGAAGATATATACGTAGCCGTGCCATAAATAGTGTTACACATTTTTCTTTGGAAATAAAGAAGACAAATATAAAATATTAAAAATGTTATAAATGTTATTAAGTGTGATATAAAATAGAATTAAACATAATATTTTTGACTTGCTACTCAAAGTGGCCATCCTTAGCCTTAACACAGGGCTTGAGTCGCTTCGGCCAATCGTCTATGGCAGCATGCACCTTGTCCTCAGGAAAATTCCCCACTGCGCGGACAAGACTTGATTTCAGACTTTTTAAACTCGGATATCCTCTGTGGCAAGCCATCAGCTGTAGCTCTGTCCAAAAAGAATAATCCAGAGGATTAAGATCGGGACTACCTGAGGGCCAATCTAATGCCTTGATGAACTCAGGAACATTCTTTTACAGCCACAACTGGGTCGATTTGGCTTTGTGGGCTGGAGCTGAGTCCTGCTGGAACACCTAATGCTTTTTATTGAATAGAGTATTGTTGAGTGGTTTGACCACTTTCTCTTAAACGTCTTCTTGGTAGGTTTTTGCTTTTGTTTTTACACCTTGTTTACAAAAATGCAACTTTGTTGTGTCTTCGTAGCTCACTCCTCACCAAACCATGACGGAACTTAGATGATGGCCCCTTTTGACTCTACCGAGCATAGACCTTGTCATTTTGGCGATTGTAGTTCTTCTTCAATGGTGAAAATTTTCTCATCTGAAAACATGCTTGTACAATACCTTCCACCACCGTAATGTCTGAGCAATGCTTTTGCTCTTTCCAGCCTAATTTTTTTCAAGGCATTGTTTAAGCTCTGCCCAGTCACTCGGCGGTAGGCACCCATGCCAAGGTTATTTTTAATTAGCCGCGACATAGTTCTTCTTGAAATATCCATCTCTCGTGACATGATTTTCTGCTTACGAAGGGGATTTTGGCGAATTCGAGCTGCCATTGCACGAACGGCATATTTTGTCCTCACACTTCATGGAAGACCGGGCCGAAGTTTATCTTTTACGCTTAAGGTATCCATTTAAAGTTTAATTGTACGCCACCCAAACATTTGATTAATACCGAGGTTTTTTAACAACTTGCAAATAAAAGAGTTGGATTTTCCAGCTTTATGCAGCGCAACAACTGCAATTCTCTTTTCTTCTTTTGAGGACTTCATCTTTGCACTTGTAGAGTAGAACTAAGACTATACTTTATTTTAAACCTATATAACAGTAGTTATTAAAAACAATTAATGTGACTTGTTGTATGCAGCTGAATGTCAAATTATACAGGTTCAAATAGTTGTAACAGTATTTATGGCACGACTACGTATTTTCATCAACTTTTGCGATAACTATCGAAAAGATATCTTGCCAATTATCAATTCAAAAGAACCATTATGCAACCGGGCAAGTTGAGTCCATTCCTTAAATTGCGATGCTTCTGTTCGAAAAAGAACCTTCATGGTAGATGTGTGAAGGTTGGTGTACTCATCACTCTTGTTAGAAAATCTGCATGCAATTTCAAATTTTTAACATAAATCGGCCCAATTCCAGACTCAACATGAATTGCATAGGTTGGAGTCAAACCAGGCAACCGAAATAATGTTTTGAAAAAAGCTGTTGTATCAACTGAAATTCTTCAAAATAGATGTGACTAAAAACATGAATACCCTAAAACAAGCAAGTGTTAATGGTTGCTTGGGAAACTCGGTATTAAGATCCTAAGTCTATGTTTTTGTTTGAGAAGAAGGTAAGCCATCTGCGTAAAGAAGTACTTTTATACGAATATCAGAAAAACAAACTCCACCGGGTAAATTATCTGAAATATCATCATTGTAAAGGGCAAACAAGATTGAGCTGAGGATACATCCTTGGGGAACACCTGCAGTATGTTGAGATCTTTGCTGAGTTAAATCAATTAACTCAGCTTGTCGATGAGCCAACTCGAATCCCTGACGTTGCAGGTCAATCCGCCAACACCCTAGACTTGTTTCTTACCTTTGACCCTAATAAATACACAATTAGTGTATTACCGCCTCTAGGCACATCAGACCATTGTATCGTATCTGCAAAATTCTCATGTCGAAAAAACCCAGTTAAAGAAAAATCTCCTATGAGAACCGTTTGGCAATATGAGAAAGCCAACTGGGACGGTCTCAATGAATTCTTCAGGAACTTTAACTGGTCACTGTGCTATGCAGATATGGTTACAAATTTAATTCTTTATGGAATGAGAAATTTTATCCCGAACAGTGTAAAATCTATCAAACCCAAAGAGAACTCATGGTTTGATTCGAGCTGTAAAGAGGTTATTAGGATCAGAGATGTAAGTTTCCGTTGTTACAAAACCAACCCGACTGAGGAAAACCGGAATAAGTTCAAACAAGCTAGAAAGACATGTAATGGTCATATTCGTCGAACCAAATTTTTGCATGATCAGAAATTAAGGCAAAAAATACTACAATGTCCCAAAGGTAGTAAAAATTTCTGGTCATTTGTAAAAAACGTACGAAACACCACGTCATCCTCGGTTCCAACACTCGGCCACAATGAAACTCGCTAAGTAAGCTCGAGCGTAAATAATTCTATAGGACGAATCTTCTTTCGCACTCGTGCAGTTGCAAGAGTACTGAAAGACCTTGACATACACAAATTCGCTGGCCCGGATAGTATCTCCCCAATTGTTCTGAAGAGGTGTTCATCATCGCTGGCAAAACCACTGCGTAAACTTTTCCATCTTTCCTACTCTACATGTCTCTTTCCGAGCGGATGGAAAATAGCATTTGTCCAGCCTGTCTCTAAAAAAAGGCGAATCCTCCTCTCCCTCTAACTATCGTCCAATAGCACTCACGTCCCTTCTTTCCAAGGTCATGGAAACGCTGATTAATTATCAGCTCAAGAAATATCTCAAAGAACTGAAGTTTCTTAATGAAGTAATAGGTCCACTGGTGATCTCATGGTTCATCTCACCGAACAGTGGAACAAATCTTTACATCGTTTTGGAGAAAGTAAGAATATTGCACTTGATATTTCAAAAGCATTTGATAGAGTTTGGCAACAAGCTCTCTTATTGATGAATCTCTTCTTCGTTGGATTAGAAATTACCTTTCTAACCATTTAATACAAGTTGTATTGGATGGTTTCAAGTCTGAAATTCATAAAATAAATGCTGGTGTACCCCAGGGCTCCGTTTTGTCTCCGACTTTCTTCCTTATATTCATAAACGATCTTTTGTCACTTCTAATCCATTAACCTGTTTCGCCGACGACAGTACCCTCAGCTTCTCATACTCGTTTATAGATTCACATCCTTGTCCTTCGGATGTGGAACTTCAACGGCAGCGTATGATAAGCTCATAAAATTCTGATCTTGACAGCATTGTACAATGGGGAATCAAAAACCGTGTAGAATGTAATGCTTCGAAAACTCAATGCTGTCTCCTGTCGTTAAAGCGTAACATACCCCCGATGCCACTATCTATGAGCGGCACTTGCATCCAAGAAACTAATCAACTGTCAGTACTTGGTATGTGCATCACAGATAACCTTTTATGGAACGATCATATATTTGATATTGCCAAAAATTCTGCCAGGTGCTTAGGATTTCTCCGACGGTGCAAGAAATTTGTCACCCCTTCTGATCTGGCTGTAATTTACAAAGCCTTCATCCATCCAAAGCTTGAATATAATTCGCATGCCTGGGCAGGTGCCCCTAAAACAAGTTTATCCAAGATTTAAAAATGATAGGCGATAGAACTATAATCGAAACATTTACATCGCTAGAACACCGCCGCAATGTTTCATGCCTTTCGTTGTTTTATCGATATTTTTATAAAAAATGTTCTGTTGAACTAGCCAGTTGCATTCAAACCCTTAAACGATTCAGCCGTAATACTCGCACTTCCAGGAATGCTCATCAGTTTACCCTTGAGCTCAATTTCGGGCGTACTGTCAAGTATAGAGATTCTTTCTTAAATCGCACATCGAGAATGTGGAATGCTTTAGCCAACTCCGTTTTTCCCTCCCATTTCGATGTTCAGAACTTGAAGACCAATGTGCACCGGTATCTCCTTTTAAATCCTTCACTATTTTCCTAATGCTCGCACTGTGTTTAAATATAAACATATATAGGGTACTAATAACCCCTTGAGTGCCTGCAAATTATAAAAAAAAAAGTTTAAAACAAATTTGAAATCTCTGCCCTATCCCAAACATTGGCATAAGTTTTACATACAAATTTTTCGTAGATATCTAAACATTTTCTAGATATACAAAGTGAGGCCATTTTGCAAATGAGAGCTTGTCAATTGACTGTATCAAATGTAGCTAAAGGTCATATATATTGCAGTCCGTTTGGATCCTATTTATTTGAAATTGAAGAGGGAATGGATTATCGATGCATTAACACGAAAATCAGAAAAACAAACCTCACCAGAAATATCACCAATATACATCTTTGGGAAACACCTGAAGTCGTTTGGTATTAATTTAAAATCTATTACCTATCCCGACTGATCCCAAACTGTCACATAAGTTCGACGCAAACCTTTTGTAGACATTTAGAAGTGAAAAGTAAAGTAGCTTTGTAGATTAGAGCTTGTCGATTTCTTGTTAACAAATTTGTTAACTATACGCGATAAAACAAAAATATGGCCAGCTTGAAACATACCTAAGCGTCCATTGTATAGAATTCTAGCAAAGACTTTTCTAATGAAGTTCAATATTGAAATGCCTTCATAGTTCTGAGATAAGACTCTAAAAATCCTGTTGTTTTCAATTGTAAACTTTAATTTAGTTAAATTGGATTTGAGAAAAAGTAAAATTTGCAATTCATTTAAACGGGGTGACAATGGCACAATAGTTTATTCTGATCTTTATAGTCAAGTCTCCTTTTTAGGCAGCATTTCTATAAAACTAGTAGTTTAATCCCATACTTGTCATGGGATTTCTTTATCTGCGTATACTGTAAGATTGAAAACAAATTGCAATCTTTTCTTAAGTTTGGAGCTTATAGTCTTTCTATTTTAATACAGAAATATAAAATCTATAAAAATTAAAATAAAACTATATTTTCTTTATTCATGGATCTTTAGGTGCTGATGTTGTCGTTGTATCCGCTGGTGTACCCCGTAAACCGGGTATGGACCGAGATGACTTGTTCAACATGAACGCCGGTATTGTCAGGGACATTGCTGATGCCGTTTCGAAAAACTGCCCCAAAGCATTACTCGCCATCATCACCAACCCCGTTAACACTGTTGTTCCAATTGCTGCCGAAGTTCTTAAGAAGGTTAATTTCTTTTTTTAAATTGAATTTATTAAAATTGAATTTAAATTTGTATTTTAAAATTATTTCAGAACGGTACATACGATCCAAAACGTCTTTTTGGTATTACCACATTGGATGTTGTTCGTTCACGAGCATTTATTGGTCACGGCAACAACGTTGACCCACAATCAGTAGAAATCCCAGTTATCGGAGGTCATTCTGGTGTGACAATCATTCCAGTTCTGTCCCAGAGCCAGCCCAAATACTCCAAAGAAATCGAACCACTCACCAAGAGAATCCAAGATGCCGGTACTGAAGTTGTCAAAGCAAAGGCTGGAGCTGGTTCTGCTACTCTTTCAATGGCTTACGCTGGAGCTCGTCTTGCCAATTCTCTTTTGAGAGGATTGAATGGCGAACGTAATGTCATTGAATGTTCATACGTCGAATCTACTGTCACCGAAGCACGATTCTTCTCAACACCTGTTGTTTTGGGAAAGAATGGAGTCGAAGAGAATCTTGGCTTACCAAAATTGAACGACTACGAAAAGAAACTTTTGGTTGAGGCTCTGCCTGAACTCCAGAAGAACATCAAGAAGGGTGTTGATTTTGTTGCCAAGTCTTAGAGCAATTGTTTAAGTGCAACGGTAGTGTCAATGTATTTTTTGTTTTTGTTATTCACTTATCCGATTACGAAATAAAAGTTAAAAGCCAATAAAAAAAAAAAAAAAAAAACAAATTGGATAGGAGAAAATATTTCAAGCTGTTTTATTTTATAGTTTTGTTTTCTTTATTATCAGACACAGATAGTTCCAATTTTTTGAATTTTTTAGTTGTGAAATTTGCTAGAAATATGTAAACAGATATATCGAAGGTATTTTTACGTTTTTAGTTAATTTAGAGTGGACACGTGAAAAAAGTGAAGAACATCCATACCCGAGTAGAAAAAATTTGGTAATCATCTAATCACAGGCGCCATTGAAGATGATTCTGAACCATAGCCTGAATCGTAGATACCATACTGCCATTGAATCCGAGAATGGAGACACCAGCTGTCCCAAGTTCTTGAATAATGGAAGAAACTGTAAGAAATTGAAAAAAGCAATTGCAGATCTTTTTGCTCAAAATCTCGCAAATGTTTTGAAAACATTCCTAGCAAATACGTATACATATTCCTTAGAGTTTGTTGATGGGAATGACGAATGTAATATTCTTTTAGTCACGCTCAAAGAAGTAAAAAGCATGTGTCTAATTAAGTTATCTAAACTCACAAAATCACCAGGGTACGATCATATCGCTGCTCAGTTGTTAAAAGAAATACCCTACAATTTATAATAAACGTAGGTATGATTTAAACTAATATATGTACCACATCGTTCACAAATTGCAGAAGTCATTGTTATACCTAAACGAGGGAAACCGCCAACGAAATTATCATCTTAAAGACAGCTTATAAAAATCATAGCAAAAGTTTTAGAAAAACAATAGAAGCAAGAAGACTAATTCTGGACCATCAGATTGGATATAAAGAAGAACATCGAATTACGGATTTGGTGGAAAAAGTACTGAGAGAAAGACAAGTATGTTCGGCTATATATACCGAAATGTTGCTAAAACCTTTATCAAGATTTGGCACTTGCAACTTGAGTACAAACTGCAAAGGGAACTTTCCAGGCACTACTACGAAATATTGAAATCTTATTTTACAATACAATGCGACTTTTAGATTACTGTACGACTAACATGACTCGAAACTAAAAAATATATTTCATTCTTTCTACCAACGTTTCGAAAGAATTTCTTAACATGAAGAAGAAAGGTAAGGAGAAAGAATGAAATAGTTTTTTATTTGCATTCCCAAACCAAAAAGACCAAAAGAGTCTATTTTCAACACAATCAATAAAAACAAGTTCAAAGAATTGGTCAAACACAATCAAAAATAAAAAAATGCGTATGCGTATATTTCGATTTAATTTAAAAATTGATTGATTTTTTTGAGGCCTTGTTTTTTTTGTCGTTGGCTTGTTGTTTTAATCTCAGACGGATAGTGTATCCTGGTACCTTTTTGTTAGTGTTTTAAGTGTAAAATAACAGCTGATCAATAACAGCTGAGATGTCAAAAAAGATATTTAAGAATTTCTGGGGTATGATTTTCTTGTTTCGAACGTCGAACAGTGCGGTCGCATTCATTCGTTTCTCGTGACATATTTCTATTTCTATATTTCAAGTAAATTAAAAGTTAAATAAAATTTTCAAAAGTGTATTCCAAAATCAAGAATAGTTTTTCAAACTCTAACTCCGCTGTTTACCATAGTATTCCCTATATAAAGGTGGTTCGTGGTAAAAAAAGACGGGCATTTTTCACTCCAAAAATGAATGACTCTGGAGGGTGGCCGCAGAAGCCACCTGCGAAATTTAACAAAGGCATAGCTGGCTCGAGCGGTGCGGCCAAAAAACCATCAGATTTGCTTAATAAAGCGGATATTAATAAAATCTACTCAAATGTAGAGGGTTGCTATAATAATTTAGTTTCCTCACAAAATATAATGATGGATGAAACTCCAAAATCCAAAGTGGATATTAATTCAGCCGTTACAGACAAAGTAACGGATCACAGTTTGGTTGCATCGAACAAGTTGCAACAATTGCTTGCAAACGACAACGACTGCTTTATAAAAGTAGTTGAAAGGAGAAAGAGAGCTGCACAAAACAACTTGCCGTCCTCTTCCAAAAAATCAAACACAGAGAACATCGACAACAACAACCGATTCATTTTACTTCAAAACCAAGACAAGGATGAAGATAAAGAAACACCTAGTGACGTTATTAACCATCAGCTTGAGGGAGACAAATGGTGTCCATACATCAACGTTTCGGGATTAAATACCATCGCAATTCATAAATATCTTATGGAAAACTTCACTGATGAAATTAATCTCAATAGAGTGCAACTCGTCAACCGTGGTCATGGAAACTCGGCAATTCGAGTTAAAAATGTAAACCTGCATAACATTCTGTTTAATAATTTCAAAGAGAATAACAAAATAGAAGGTTATTCATTTACACCTAAATCTTTGCGAAATCCTTCAATTCTGATGAAAGGCTTAACGGGCTACTACCCCCCCAATGAGGTAAGAGAGGAACTTTTAAAATTAGATAATTCCTTAAATATTATTCTTATTAAACCTTTTACTACTAAATGGTCAAGAGAAAATAACTTTGACCTTGATATTTTCATGTGTACTGTCGGCAGCTATGTTGATATTTCTAAACTTAAAAAAATAAAATTTGTGCTTCACCACAGAGTCTGGTGGGACTCTTTCAAAAGAGAGGGCCCATTACAATGTTACAACTGCCAAAGGCCTGGTCTTGGCAAAAGATATTGTGCGTATAAGCCAAGGTGTGTAAAATGTAATATTTCGCACGATGTCAATAATCCAGAGGCGTGCTCAGTTAAGGCAAATGAGGATGGTTCCCTCTCAGAGCCATACTGCGTTAACTGTGAAATTTTTGGTCATTCGGCTAATTACAGTAATTGCCCTAAAAGGATTCAATATATGAAAAATAAAGAAAAAAGAATTGCACTTAGCAAAAAAATTAAATTTTCAAGAGTGGCTCAGGTCAATTTTGTTGTTTTTAACAACAATCAAAAGATCTCTTACGCAGATATGGTTAAAAATATCATTTCAAACCAACCTGCCAATAACAAAACATCTGTTCCCAAAGTAGGTTCTTCATCTATATTCGGTGATTTTATGAATGAATCTATAAAACTTTTCGGTTTGCCGATCAACATTTTGATAGCAAAAGTTAGAGTTTTTTGGTCGGAGTATCAACTCCTAGACGAAAAAGATAAAGCGGGGAAATATCTCGACTTTATCATGAATCTTTCACCATGATTATAAAAGCGCTGTCCATTAACCTTAGTTCGCTCGTCTCCATTGAGAAATGTTCGGATTTGAGCCTTCTTATGAAAGATATTAATCCAACTGTAGCTTTTCTTCAAGAAACAGGACACGGGTATCCTTATTAAAGACTCCATCAATTTCACTAATATATCATTTAATAATAATATTATCTCAGCTACAATTAGTATTCAATCTAATGACAGAAACGGACATGTAGACAAAATTGCTTTAGTCTCGATTTATATTCCAGGTAATATCATTCATTGCATCAGGCTTTGGACGATTTGTTTAGTGCGATTTCAGATTTTAACCATTTTATTATTGGCGGTGATTTTAACTCCCGTCACCCACTTTGGGGTGATACAGTCACAAACCTTAATGACAAAAATTTAGTCGACTGGTATCAAAATAACCTATTTAATGTTGATATTACATCTCCTGGTGAACCAACTTTCCCTAGGTCATCATCATTTATTGATTTCTTTTTAACTTCTTCAAGCCTGACTACCAGCCCAATCCAAATTCAAAATTCTTCTTGTGTAACTTTAGATGCTATCTCCGATCACTTTTCAGTATTACTAGTAATTCATATTATTAACTTCAATCCTATCCCTAGCATGCATGAACTCCCCAGATCATTCAAATTCACAAATTGGACTCGCTGTAACAGAGATCTTGAAATGTTAGTAAATACTAACTTACCTCCAAATGATGTAAATCTTTCAAATGCAGATATTGACAGCCATATCGATTATCTTGCAAATTCGTTAAATGCTTGTATGTTGAAGCACTCCAAAAAACAAACAATTAAGAGTTCTTATAAGAATATCAGTTCAAGCTCGCTTGACCTTATGAAAATGAGAAAGATCTGGAAAAGACAACTTAAACGGATATTCCATGCAAATGGAAATAGAATAAACCCAAATTATACCGAACTCTCCTCCCGAATTTCATGCCTTAGCAAGATAATTAAAGATAGAATCAGAATTGATCTGAACAATAACCTTCAAAGTAGGCTTCGTAATCTAAGACCATCTCCCATTGTGTTTAGGGAAATCAATAAAATAACAGGAAGACATAATTATTCAGATCCTTCACAGTTACCAATTCTATTTAGGAACAACCAGCTTTCCACAGACTCTGAAAGAGCAGCTGCTTTTCAAATCTTCTATGGTGAAATATACTGTAACAGAAACTCATTAATTAATCCATCAGCCGCTTCTGAAATTGCTTCATTAAAAAATTCTTACCTTGCATCTTATATTATCTCATCAATTATCTCGTTCTCACCTTTTAACCGTTCAGATCAAGTCTCTTCAAATTCATTTGTTTCAACCGATTTTATAAAATCTACAATTTTGAACTTAAATAATAAAAAATCAGCTGGTCCGGATAAGTTGTCTAACTTTTTCATCAAACAATGTCTAAATCCAATTTTAACTCCCTTAACAATTTTAATAAATAACTGCATAAATAATGCATACTTTCCTAAGGCATGGAAAAAAGTTATTATCCTGCCAATTAAGAAAAAAGGTTCTTGCAATCAAGTTGAAAATTTCAGACCAATTTCACTTCTTTCAAATCTCGGCAAAATACTTGAAAGATCAATTTTTAAACAAATAGAAGTTCATTGTGAAGACAATAATATCATACCTTACACTCAATTCGGCTTTAAAAAATATCATTCCTCCGAACATGCCATCATGTATCTTGAAAACATTATACTTGAAAATCTGAGAAACAAGGAATGTACAGTAATGTGCTCCTTAGACCTTAAAAGGGCATTTGATACGGTTTGGCACGACGGCCTTATTTTTAAAATGATCTCACTCAACTTTCCGTTTAATACAATTAAAATAATTGACAGTTTTCTAGCCAATAGATATTTCAAAGTCAAGATAGGTTCATCTTTTTCCGATTTGACACAAATTTGTACGGGCATCCCACAAGGATCCTTCTTGGGCCCCTTTCTATATAATATCTTCACGAACGATATACCTTCTTCATCTGGTGCATCCAAGTCCATTCAATATGCAGATGACACTTTAATTTTTGCTGCTCATGAAAGACCCCACACCGCACTTAATGCAATAAAATCTCATGCCGAACAGTTACTGAACTATTTTAACTACTGGGGTATCTCAATAAACTTCCAAAAGTCCGAGTTTATTTGCTTTAGAAATGCATCGCCAAGAGGCCACCATCTGGCAGTTAGGGAAAGTAAACTTTTAAAACTTGTTATCAACGACCACCCAATCCCTCTCAAAAAACAATTGAAATATCTGGGTATAAACCTGAACGAAAAATTAAGAATGAATCCTCATGCTCGACTCTCGCTTAATAGAGCAAAAGCGGCAGCAGCCCAGTTAAAATATTTATTTAGATCAGCTTTTGTTGAGAAAAAAAACGAAAATCCTCATGTACAAATCTCTTATCAGACCAGTGATTTCATGTGGATTCTTAACATGGTTTAAAATATCACCAACGGTAGCCAAGGAGCTCCAGTTATTCGAAAGATTCATCTTGAGAGCATGTCTACACAAATATAGAAGACCTGGAGGTAAATGGTTCAGTAACTTGTCCATTTACAACGATTCCCAAATCAAGCCTCTCCTTGCATATTTACGAGAGCTAGCCATCAAAAGAATTCATACCTACAATTTTCACGAAAACCCTCTCATTAAAAATATCTATACTACGAATATCAACTTCGCTGTCGACGATAGGTACTATACGCTTCTCCAATCAGCTTAGCCAATGCTTTGACATCTCAAAGTTTTATAGTTCCAGACAACGAGTTCCTCTCTTCCTTCTACGGGAGGGGTAGCCCTAATACATATAGAGGCTAACAAAACTGTCAGCTGAATCGTCCCTTGTGGAATAATTTCTCTCTGGTCGGTTTGACTGATACTCCCCTTTTGTTTCCTAGTTTTAAGTTTTTATCTAGTTTTAAGTCCAATGTACAAAATGAATAAGTGCCTGAGCAACACTACTACCTTAAGTAACTCGCTTTTTAACACCAGTACAAAAAGAAACGTGTTTTAGTTCCTCTTTTTCATTATAATAGTATCTTAAGTTAAGCAAGACCAAGTCTAAGTCAGCTAAATATTTACTTTTATTTTCTTCTTAGTTTTAAGTTTACAAAAATGTATTAAATGTAAAAAAAAGTCTCAATAAATATAATTGAATTGAATTGAATTTCTGGGGTATGTATGTATGTATGTAGGTATCTGACAGAACAGCTGATTCAACACATGTTTGAATTTCAAGAAACTTGAAAATTGATTTAAGTTTTTTTATTTGTTAGTAAACAAAAAGATATACAAAATCTTACTTGAAGTTGTATTTAAGGTTGTTCTGTAAATAATAGATGATGAAGAAGCTATGTGCCTCCAAATTTTAGAAGGTAATTATGATCTATTTTTTAAACTTCAAAATTGACTTATCTTGTATTCGTTTTGTAGATGACAAACTTGCTAGGTCTTGACTTCGAAGCTTATATGTTTGTTTATATTTTTTGACATCTATCTCAATACAGCTATCGATTCACCTATCCAACAAAAGATTGAACGCAGCCATTGTATTAGGGTTATTGGAACCGAGTGGCGTAAGCCTGCCAATAAATCCAGATCTGAAGATTTGCACATAAATCAAGAATAAATCAATTTATTTTGCCCCATAGAATACAAAAACATGGGAAAATTTGTGTTTTGACAGATCTAGATCAAAATCTCTAAGAACATTGGTCGCATTCACAAAGCTAGTGGCTACGTAGTCAAGGGATTCTGATTGGCTAAATCTAACTACAAAAGTAGTTGAAATTTCCCCTCCGACGTAGTGTAAAAATTTCGGCTACAAAGATAGTGCACACTGGTTTTGACGTTTGACAATCAGCTGCTCGGTAAGGACACAAGAATTAAAAATGAAATGAATCTTTCGGAATTTAAATACAAATATAAATCAATCATATTACATATATCCTCTATTTGGTTTTATTGATTTTAAAAAGAAAACACACTACTTAAAGTTCTGAAAACACAAATGTTTCTTATTTTATATATTTGTATTTGTCATTAATATGACAGTTCGGAATTGACTAGCTTTGTAGTGCATTTTGCATTGAGTGACTACGTAGTCAAAATTCAACTAGCGTTGTGAATTCGCCCATTAATTGCACGTAGGAATGGTTGAAAGTTGTAAGTCACTAGGCCCTGGTTCTTCATGGAATGTTGCGCCACCTAATTTATAGATCAAAAATAAATTGATTAGTTTTTGGACACAAAAATGGTGTGTAAGACTAAATGAAATAAAATCGATGCGTACACATTTTAAAAACAAAAACATAAATAATATTCCAATTTCTACAAACAACAATTTCTACTTTACGCAGTGTCATGTGTTCGCTAATTGGACTTAAACACATTTGGAAATTGATGACAAATTTCGAAAAATTTAAGCTGGATGCGTCATGGGTCCGTACTTCGTAGAAAATGATGCAGGCTAGGCTTTCACCGTCAACGGCGATCGCTGTAGGTCAATCAGAACCAACTTCTTGCGGCATGAGTTCTAAACATAACTTCAATCGTCCACCAAAATCGTGTGATTTGACCCTTAGCAAATGGTTATACAAGAGGTTAAAAAACACGCTGTATCAGCAACTGCAATGCCAAACCAACTCCGAAATGGAGACCGTCTTAAATGCACGAGAAAATATTCGGAGGTTAAGAAGTTCATGAGATGATGGTCTAAAAAAGTATTACAGCTATAAACTTCCCCTAAAGTGAATTATAAATTGAGAAAGAAAAATAATTTGTCAATATATCATTGGGCAGGTTCAGGTTCGGTCATCTGCTTTCTTTAAACGTTCATTTTGACCCAGGCACCTAGTTAAATGGTAAAGTGTCATAAACTTCGCATTCAGAACTTTACTTCACTGTCACTTCTTTTTGTGACCATCAATTTATTATTACAAAAAGAAAGAAAACCGATTTTAAATAATTTAACCTTATTTATCTTAAACGTATTTAAATACTTTTTAATACAGAGAGCTTTTAAAATTACAGTCTATTCTTTTCTTTTTTAAGCTTGCCAATCAAGTATCTCCAAGTATCTGGCCGTTGTATCTATCTTTTTAAAATTTTGTGCCCGTGAAAATATATAGCTTCCAACCGAACAATAAAAAAAGTATGTAGAAAATAGCTTCGTTCAGTTAAGCAGCAGGAGCAGCCAGACCGATAACTAAGTTAAGATACGTAAAGAGTTTAGGGTGTGTGCCAACTAGTTGGAGATTTTTATGACATTCTCCTCCCCGGCACATTAATCCAGTGCTTCGCTTAAATGTACATCTTCATCTAGGTCCAACTTAGCTAGTTTAACAGCTGGTCGTTCATAAATTCCGTCCATAGTTTTTACTGTAGCGCTCCTTACTTGGTTATCTTTAGACATATAAACTTTGAGTATTTTACCCCTAGGCCAAGATTCGCGGGATTATCTCTCATCGATAACCAAAACTATATCTCCTTCTTAAAGGGGTTTAGCATGCTGAGTCCACTTATCCCTTCTGGTTAACGTTGGCAAATATTCTTGTACCCATCTCTTCCAATAATGCTTCGCGTACAGTTGAGACATTAGCGCGTTTGTTTTGTGCAGCTTTACATTCTCGTTTATGTCTTCAAGAGGAGTTGGTGTCGAACCTCCAGCAAACTGCCACAGGAAATGGTTAGGTGTCAGAGATTCGGATTCTTCACTGTCCAAGGGCAAGTAGGTTAAGGGTCTTGAGTTGATCATATCCTCAACTTCCATTAAAAAACTCCGAAACAGCTCATCATTCGGTTTGTGAGTGGTGATGTCACTAACAGCATACAAAGCGGTTTTTACTGATTTTATTAAACGTTCGACGCACCCGTTCATATGTGGTGACCCAGGAGGGTGGAAATACCATTCATGTTCAGCGCTAACAAATTTTGATGCTATGGTTTGTGATTCGATTTGCTTTAAGTCTTTTCGTAGAATTTTTTTGGCTCCGACGAAGTTTGTTCCCCGATCACTAAATATTTTCCTCATGGGTCCTCTGCGACTTAGAAATTTCCGATAACACAAAATGAACGAATCGGTGCTGCAACTGTAGGCAATTTCGATATGAACCGCTCGTACCACTAAGCAGGTGAATAGGCAAATCCAGCGTTTTTCCAACTTTCGTCCATTGGCCACTTCGAAAGGTCCACCGTAGTCCACTGCTGTGTAGGTAAACGGAGGAGTGTAAGGTGTCAAACGAACAGCTGGTAATTCAGACATTTCTGGGTATTCTGGTTTTGCCCTTAGTATTTTGCAACGATTGCATGACGTTCTGATCGGCTTTAGTAACTGTTTCAGCCTAGGAATGTAGAATTTGTTTCTTTCCTCGTTCACTACTGTCTCATAATGTGCCGAAACCGTTCATGATAATCAGTAACAAGCAACTTTGTACCATAATGATTTTGTGAAAGTATTATGGGTCGTTTTGTTGACTTACTCACACAGTCAGTTTTATCAATCCTACTCATAGATCTGAGTACACCATCGTGGTCTAGATATGGTTTTAGAGAAATTATTTCATTGCTAAATCGTTTTTTACCACCGTTTCTATTACCATATAAATTACCATATTGTTTCAAGCACTTTATTTCATTTTCGAAACATTGAATTTGAATTATTTTAAATAATGAGATCTCAGCACGCTTATACTCATCTGACATCAGGAATTTCGAAAATAAAATAATTTCAATTTTTCTTTGTATTATTACTTGAATACCCCGATGTACAAAGGCTGTGAGTCGCAATATTTTAAGCCAACTTGAGAAATTTTCAAATTTAATAGCTGGTTCGCAGATATGGTGAACCGCCTCAAGGATTTCAGCATCTGGGTTTGGTTGCAGTGAGATATCATCCGGCCACTCAATTTCGTCACTAAGCAGGAATTCGGGTCCTTTAAACCAACGATCATTCATATTGAGGGATGGTCCTTTTTTCCATTTAGTTGCATCGTCGGCCACATTCAGATCTGAAGGTACGTATCGCCAATTTCCAATATTGCTTAGTTCTTGTATTTCAGCAATTCTAAATGCAACAAATTGGCCCTTTGTTGCTTTAGCATCCGATCTCAACCATCTTAATACAGTAACCGAATCCGACCAGTAGAAGATTTTAGTAATTGGATTGCTTAATGGCTGTCGAATACTGCACGCAAGTCTAGCTCCAATTAATGCTGCAATTAGTTCCAACCTCGGAATTGATGTAAGTTTAATCGGTGAAACTTTTGTTTTGGAGGCTAAAAGTGTGCAAGATACTTATACTCAGTCTGAATTCTCATATATGGAACTACCGCGCTGGTGTCTTTGCTGGCGTCAATGAATATATGAATCTGTATGCTCTCTTCATTCCATATCGATGGTTTTGTAGTATAACATCTGGGAATGTGGATGGATTCGACTTCATGAAGTTGTTGAAGCTACTTCAGCCAATGGTCGTGTTGCTCATTTCAATCCCATCGTCCCAATCTACTTTGGAGCACCATATTTGTTGTAACAAGACTTTCAAATAACTTGTAAAGTGATTAATTAGTCCCAAAGGGTCAAAAACAGACATAAGGATTCTCAAAACTTCACGTTTAGTTGGTTTATGTTGGCCATTCAAAACACTTTTGCTACCTTTGTTTAGCTTTAGAGAAAATGTGAATGAATCTAACTGCGTGTCCCACTACATACCCAAGACCTTTTCAGTAGTTTGCTCTGCTTCTTTAAAGGTTAACAAGTTCAGTCTCCTCATGTGAACTTTCTAGCTCCAACATCACTTCATGAGAATTTGATTTCCACTTGCGTATATGAAACCCTCCTGCCGATTGAATTTTCTTAATCTGTTTAGCTAGTTCAATTGCTTCATCTTTTGTGGCGGCGCAAAATCGCCCTAGGATAATCACTTTCAAAACGTTTAGCATTCAGATTTTTCACATATTGAGCACTACTCGGCGAACAGGTTGCTCCAAATGTCATGACTTGAGTTACATAAACGCTTGGCTCCTGATGATCGTTCCATAAGAACCGACAAGCTTGTTGGTCCTCTTCTATTAGTTTGACTTGGTGGAACATTTTTGAAATATCCCCTCATATGGCTACAGAATTTTCTCTAAATCTAAAGAGAATACCAAGCAAGGATGAAAGCTGGTCAGGTCCTTTCAAAAGGAATGAGTTTAAAGAGACACCATTAACCTTTGCGGCCGCATCACAAACAATTCGCACTCTGCCTGGTTTATTAGGATTGATTACGGGAAATAGAGGAAGGTACCATACGTGCTTGTGCTGCTTTTCTAATTCCCTTTGTCCAAGTTTGCGAATATAACCTTTGTTTAAATAGGCAGCATTTGGTTTTGCATTTCAATCCTCAATGGGTTTTTCTCTAAACGTCGATTTAGCGGCTTTAAGCTGTCGGGTAAATCAACATCATCATAACGCCATAACAAACCCATTTCATATTTTTGTCCTACAAGCTTTGTCGTAATTTGCATTATAGAAGTAGCTCGGCGATCTTCTTGGGAAGATAAATCATCTTTAGGCACTCTGACTCCCAGACTCTCAATGCAGAAAAACTTTTTCATACTTTCGTGCAGATCCTCATCATGAGGTTCAAGATGTTCTTCGACGTGGTAGTTGACACTTTCGTATTCAGAAGTTCGCTTTGACCCAAACACTGACCATCCCAATTTACATTTAGTCGCGACGGGATCTTTATCTCCTGCCAGTCGTGTTTTGATCGGAACTGCAAAGTGCCAATCACTCACTAATCCCAATCATTATCTTAGGTTGTGTTGATCTGTATGAACAGACAGGAAGGCCTCTTAAATGATTATATTTATTCGCCAGCTTTTCATAGCAGAAGGTTTGTTTTGGTAAGTTGAGTTCGCTAATCGTATGTGCTTCCGGAATTACATATTTCTTAGCGCCTTCATACACTCCGGAGATATGTACGGAAACCTTAGTTGATTCTTCTTGACGACTCACATTGGCTGTCCACTTCAAATTTAGAATTACCTTCGGGCCTGTTAATCCCAACTGCTCAGCCACATCCTCTTCAATTCGGGTGCCACTGGAACCACCATCCAAAAACGCCATCACTTGTTGCTTTTTGTTTTCATGCTGTAGTATTACAGGTAAATATTGGAACTGAAATTCATCATCCGGTCTCGTATGGCTACATTACATTTAACTGCCTTCTTACAATTGAACGGATATTTCATCCTTCAAACATTGTCGACATTGCTTAAGCTCTTTAACCTTTTCCCACCTGCTAGCTGAAGGAACATTATTAAAAACTACGCAAGTTTCTACTGATTTACATTTACTTGAACAAACTATACATTTATGGAATGAATCATTTACAACGTGAACATTAATTCCGCTTTAATTTTCGATGGCTGTTTCTCGGCTCTCTCGAATGCTGGTAGTATAGAATAAACTTTTTTCGCTTCTAATTTTAACCAAGACCCGAATGCCAAAACTCCTGAGACGTTCCTTTCATAAGCATATGAAGCCCATTTCATCTTCAAATCATTATTTAATTTCTTCAGCAATTCTTTTAACAATAATGGGTTGTCATATTGGCTTTCTAATGACGATGCCTTAATAATTGAATTCATATTAGTGACTGCTGTCGAAAATTGAATTATTGATTCTAACCTGTCTCCTCTCACAGGTGGAAATTTACTTATTTTTTCTATTTGAGCGTTAAGAATGACTATGGGCTGTCCAAATGCAAGCATAAGACTTTCCATAATGTCTGGTATGCAAGAAGGTTCGCATAATTGACTTGCGACTTTGTTCCTGGCTCTGCCTTTCAGATTGCTCAAACATTCGTTTAAACACGGGCCATTCTTCTAATTCTCCTGTGAATGTTGGAAGTGCTCTGTATATCTTTCTGGACGCAATCTGCCTCTGGCTGAATATAGGTTCGAATTCACGCTCTTGAGGATTTAGTGTGATGTTGTTGACGGCGTCTGTGACCTCTCCTACTCGGTTGCTTTTATCGGCTTCAAAATTGAGATCGTAGATTGATGCTTGATCCACAAGATCCTGCTGCTGCTTAAGGACGTGCTCTAGTTGCAGGTTTAGACGCTGCTCCTTCAACAGTTTACGCTGCTTTCCCACAATTGCATTTTCATTCTCGTTGCTGTCGACATTGTGTTGATTTTGATGTTGTAGACCGTCCCTCTGACTCGTTTTCCTCAACAGCAGCCGTCTCCTGTGGTTCCTCTATCCTTGGAGTTGGTAGTGGATCTCCCTTTTGATCTACGAAATCACCGGTAAGAGAAGTATATTTTTCTTTTGCTTTTTTAAATTTTTCCATCGCTGCCCGGATCACTGTTCTTCTTTTTTGGCGTCGATGGTTCCTTGGGCGACCTCACTCAATGTCATAACCTCTTTGCATAGAACTTCCACCCGTTTGACATACCCTTCTCTACAATCTTCGCAAACCCGTCTACCCAGCTCATCGGCCTGACTACTACTCAAACCTACACATAATAAGTGAAACCATTTTCTACATACCCCCTCACAGTAGATCATTTCGTTGTAGGTCTCCTGGCATATGTTACATGTAGCTCGTCTTCGGTGTTGCTGCTGCTGCGCCTGATGTTGTGCTGGAGGAGGAGTGGAAGGATTCCCTGGAGAATGTGTTACTGGCATCTTCGTACTTTATTCGTGGCGTGTGTAATTTTAAAAATGTCACTTCTTTTTGTGACCATCAATTTATTATTACAAAAAGAAAGAAAACCGATTTTAAAAAATTTAACTTTATTTATGTTAAACGTATTAAAATACTTTTTAATACAGAGAGCGTTTAAAATTACAGTCTATTCTTTTCTTGTTTAAGCTTGCCAATCAAGTATCTCCAAGTATTTGCCGTTGTATCTATCTTTTTAAAATTTTGTGCCCGTGAAAATATATAGCTGCCAACCGAACAATAAAATAAAGTATGTAGAAAATGGCTTCGTTCAGTTAAGCAGCAGCCAGACCGATAACTAAAGTACTATTCACATGAGCACGACCAACGAATGAACGAATATTCGTCGATTTTGACGTTTCTTTCACATGAGAGTTTTTAATTCGTCGCGAATGAAGCCACAGCCGAACACCATTCACCACCGAAACCAAAATAATAATGATTTTTTAGGTTAAGTACGCGCGATTATTTTATTCGTTGCGAGTGTGGATTATGTGGAACGCGAATAAAGTTTGAAAGTTCGTATCAACTATAATTTTTTTCGCGACGAATAAATTTGTTTTCTTAAATTTATTAATACATTGTATTGAAAAGTAAAAGTATGTATCATAAATCAAATAGAAACTATATTGCTATCGTTTTTTTAAGAATTTGTGTGGAAATAATGTCTTCAAACGTATATAAACTCACATTTTGTAATTCATTCGTCGTTCGTTGGTCGCGCTCATGTGAATACTACTTAAGTTAAGATACGTAAAGAGTTTAGGGTGTATGCCAACTAGTTGGAGATTTTTATGACAACTTCACCAATCTGTATTTTCAGTTGATCCTGCAAAAACTACTAAGAACAGGGTCTTAACTGACATTTTATTCAAAACTGAGGTATACATACATGTGGTCATAGTAAATCTATCTCTTATGCCCGATTTCATCAACAAACACTAAGAGCACTTTTATCTAAAAGCTTTTTAAATTTTATCAGGCCTTTAAATTTTGTCTTTTTCACCAAGCTTAAAATGGGAAACCCCCAAGCGAATTGTGTGAGAAAAAAAGAGAAAACATTATATGTATGTGACAAGAATCGCAAAATACAGCAGTATAAACTTCTTCAAAAAAATATTATACGGAGGCGGAAAAAAATGGGCTAATAGATATTGTTGCCCAATTTAGGAATATAATTGAAAATAAAGCCACAGATGGGGCGACTGTAGATAAAAAAAAAACAAACAAAACTTGGCAGGAGATATCAAATATCTCTAACTCCACTGTAGCAACCTCGGGCGAAAGGAGTTTTGTTTTGTTAAGAAGCACGTATGAGTCCTTGAAACACAAGACCAAGAAAAAATGTTCACTCATAAGGTAAGAACCAAAAGAATTTCAACACTCAAAACTTGAAGAAAAAATTTGTTTTTCTTTTTGAAAAACATAAAGTCGTTTGAGCAACGGTCAAATTAACGTTTCTCAAAGGTGAATGCAATGGAATCCAAGTTTTCTGTGCTATGATTTATAAATTGTATATATGTAATTATATACCAACATATGTACCTTCCTAAAACTCAAATCTTGTTTGATGATATTTTAATTTCTACAGATCTAAATCTATAAAACTGGTGGTGGACCAACAACTTCAGCCTGGGTTAGGTTAGGTTAGGTTATAGTGGCTGTCCAAGATGGAAACGGACACACTTAGGCCAGTTTAATGGCCCATTGTGATACCACAATTCCTCCTAAGCTCAATGGAACCAGTTAGAGTCCCTTACGAAACGTGAGAGGCTGATTATACTGATATGCTTTAGATCGTTTAGATCGTTAAAGAAGAATTCTCCTAGGTAATTCTTGCGTTTTCGAGCTAGAGCAGGGCATGTGCAGAGAAGATGAAGAACCGTTTCTTCCTCTTCCTCGTCCATACAGCTTCTGCAAAAGTCATTTGAGAATACGCCTAGTCTCGTGGCGTGTTTTCCTATTAGACAGTGTCCGGTTATGACACCTATTATCGAGCTTATATGCGATCTGCTTAGAGAGAGCAAGCACCTCGAACGTTTTAAATCCAGTGTTGGCCAGATGTTTTTTGTGGCTTGACACGTGGTGATGTTGGTCCACCTGGTGCCTGCCCTCCTCGCAGCGTCTTGCATTAGTAGCAGTTTACAAGTAGCGATTGGTATGCCAGTACTTGCCAAACGTGGTAGGATGGGCTGTACTGTACCGTTCCTGGCGAATTCATCTGCCTTACAGTTACCTGGAATGTCTCTATGGCCCGGCACCCAGCAAAGGTGAATATTAAACTGTTGCGCCATCTCCATTAGAGATGCTCGACAGTTATGGACTGTTATAGAGTTTGTAGAGACAGAGTCCAGAGATTTGATAGCGGCCTGGCTGTCGGAGAAAATACGGATATCAGATGTTGATATCAAGTTTTCTTTGAGCCAAGACAAGACTTCCTTAATCGCCAAAAGTTCCGCCTGGAACATGCTACAATGATTGGGAAGGCGGAATGAGAGACTTAATTTCAGTCGTTCAGAGTATACACTTTTTTGGTTTTTGAGCCATCTGTGTAAAAGTGGATTGACTCATCCTGTAAGAATGTCCTATCCTCTCAAAAAGATCTGGTAGGTATAGCAATCTGGAAATTCCTGTCGAATTGTAGTTGGGGGATGGTGTAGTCTGTGTGCTTTGGAATTGATTCTAAGAACCTTAGAATTACGGAGTGGCCAATGTTGTTGTTAGTCCACTGGGACGATGCATTGAGGCGAATAGCCGAGCTTGCAGCTATTTGTTTGCTAAATATGTCAAGAGGTGTAAGGTAGAGCAAGGTGTCCAGTGCCGCAGATGGGGTCGTGCGAAGCGATCCGCTTATACATAGGCAGCCTGGGTTGCATAAAAGAAAAAATTGCTGGAATAGGGTGTTTGCAGTTCATACCCGAAGACAACATTTACGATTCCAATACGGACTTTAATATCAAAGTAGAAAGCGATTCCGTTGATGGACTTCCGAAATACTTGGAAGAATTCCAAATTGGTACTCCGTCGAACGACAATAGTGAAATTATTGCGTTATCGCCACCTGCTCCATCAACTTCAAAGAACTTCGTTCAAAAAGCAAAAGGAAGAATGACCAAAAAGGTCGGAAACAACCTTCACAAATGTGATGAAATTGCTCTCTTAAGAAAAAGAAATTGGAGAAGGACCTAGAGATCCTTGAAGTAGAGCTTAAAATCAAGGAGATCGAGCTTCAACTGAAAGAAAAAGAGCTATGCAAACAAGCTCACCAATAATTTTATATGTACATATATCCAAAAATAAAGATACCTATTTACGTATTGGGTTAATCTTAACGGTTTTTTTTTTTTTTTAAAGAAAAGAACCAATATTACGTACGAAACGTATTTAAATACGTTAAGCCGTTGAAAAATGTATCTACTAGTTGGTTACGTGCTGCAGAATTGTTTTCGTTTGCGATTTGTAATTCAAAGTTTGTAAAAGCTAGTACTAATACTTCTACATCATTTGTAGGCTCTTCGTCTCCAATTTCAATACAGGTATTATGCAAAACTGCTGTTGCAACAATGACTGCCATTACTGTTTTTATTTCTATGCGCATACCGATAGAAAGGCAAGGAAAACGCCTTTTCCAAACCCCAAAAGCTCTTTCAATTACATTTCTAGTTTTTATTTGAGATTTGTTGCAGGCAATCTGAGCTGTAGTCAGTCCAGGATTTACCCTTAGGCCAACCAGGCCTGGGGCATCACAAAAAAGGGTCTACAAAAGTAAGTAGAAGCAACTGAATCTTTATTGCTCATACGATTTTCACAAATCTTCAAATTAAGGTACTCATGGAAATGTAGATGACGTTCCATCTGGGTCGGACAGTATGATAAACAATGGAAAATCGGGAACTGAAACGAATGAAGTAAAGAAAGCTGATAAAAATACAAATCCCGACCCTGCGCTATGAAATAAATTTTCCGCTGATGATATTAAATATTGGATCATCTCTGGACCTATCAAATGCAATAAATCTCGACGAACATACGCAGAAGGTAAAATTAGAGTTTGCAAATCGTCTTATTTTATTGGTAAAAAAGCAAATGGCGAGAACTGAATGTGAATGGATTTAGAATTCCATCTCAAAAGTTGTTCTGCTTTTATTGTAAGCTATTTCCTGATTACAGTAGGCCAGGAATAACTTTTATAAATCGTGAAGGTTTTTCTGATTGGGAAAATGTATATTTAATAGGTAATCATAAAAAATCAAGCTCTCAAAAAGAAGCGATAAAAGCAAATTTTGATCCTTTGTTGTCTACTCATATTTCAAAATTCGGACATCCTGGTTCAGGAGCAACTTCATATCTATCTAAAACTATGTATGAAGAATTGATTGAAATAATAGTTCAAAGGAGTTCGTGACGAAATCATTAAAGAAATTAATAGTTTTGGGTGTTTTAGCTTGTCTGTAATAGAACATACAGATTTGTCTCATGTTGATCAATTGAGTATTGTTATGCGGTATGTTAAAGATGGCATTGAACGCTTCTTAACGGAGATGCATTCTCTAACTGGATCCGATATTGTTAATCAAGCATTAAAGTATCTGAGTGAACATAACATATCAATTTTGAAAGAGTAAAACATTCGATAATGCTCCAAATATGTCCGGTCAGTATAAAGGGATGCAACAGAAAATTCTTCTGATAAAACCATATGCAATTTCGACACTATCAATAGTGAGCTTTAAGGATAGTCTACCTGATGGCAGCTACATGATTATACGAAAACTAATTCGCAAACAAATGGCTAATGGGTTTAAGCCCGAAGGATAAGTTATGAATAAACGCTTTTTATATTATTATCGATAAGTTAAAAAATACAAATGGATTCCAGAGGTCAAATATATAAACAAATTTCTAAACGATTGGATTTTTTTTTCACAAGCAATGAAAAAGTCAACGTTTTAGCCTGTGCCCAGCGTTTGGTATTATTCTTGTAACTACCAATATAAATAAAATTAATTTTAGTTTTATGGAATCCGTTGTAATTTGTTCTCTTAAGTAGGTATTTAATTTTGTATAAAGTAAGCCATACAATATAAGAAAATAGTTATTTGAAAACCATCAGCCTTCAACCTGTCATATTTATTTTTTAATGACACTTAAAATTTAGTGAGCCAAAAATGGGCATTTAGTTTTAAATGGCGTTTAAAAGCTTGTTTACTTTAAAAACGCTTGGTGAAACCAAAATATCCCATTTTACAGTTTAAAATCATTTTAAATGTTTAAAAGTTGTTTATATGGCCAATAAAAATTAAGGAAACAAAGTTCTAAGTACCTTAATTTATAAAAAAAAACTAAGTTCATAAAGTTTAAAGTGGTCAATAGAACATAGTGTACTTAAAAAAAAATTTAGAAAATGCAGATAGAACTTTGTAACACAACAAGATGTAGATTGAACTTTGTTGCTTTAAAATATTTAAACGTTTCCCGTACTCAAAACTAAGGAGGCTATGAATTTTGTGATAAATTTGAATTTTATTAGAAATGCATTTTAAATTAAATCTTTGTACAATTCGGTTTTATAACTTTGTGTTGTGTGATTTTCCAAATTTGTGTTCCAAATATTCATACATTTTACTAAGTATAGGAAGGTATTTGTATTTTAAAAGTAAATAGTTAAATCAATAAAAGTACTTTTTTAAATATACCACTCAATTAAAATGTCCTCTTCTTCAGTAACTTTATTCAGATAACTTCGCATTCGCAGTTTCTTTTGGAAGGAGAAATAATAAATTTAGAAAATGTATCACTTGTAATCCAGGATTTTTTAATTGTTCCTCCAGAAGTAGAAGAAAACTAAGCCAGGGAGAACGCAAGCCGAAAATTTAAACGAAAACATTGAAATTGAAGCTAATGAAATGGTAAGTGCGCTTTTTAAACAAAAGACTCATAAGCGTAAAAGCAATAACTAAAATTTGAAAAATAATATCTTGAAAAGAAAATATCAGGCTGGTGAGGCAAACACAAGTTCACGGGAAAAAACGGTACCAAAAAAGAACTTAAATCGACAAAAAATTGTTTAACTAAGTGCAAGTTCCACTGTGCCGAGAAATTGAAAACATCAGAACGTAAACAAATTTTTGAATCCTTTTATTTGTTAGATCGTAATGGTTAAACTAACTACATATATTTTAAAATCGACAACTAAAATTGAAACTTTTCGAAAATAAAAAAAAACGACTCCTTCTCGACGAAATTTTACTTTTGAGTATTTTTTGGAGGGATACCTACCTGGAAACAAGATATATATCCGGTTTTTTTTAGGTCTTATGTCAATAATGGCCGTTTTTTGAGTTATTTGAAATGTCAGAAAATAAATAAGGAAAAGAGCACTTAGTAGAATTAAGACACTTCTCCAAAATAAAATGTTCTCCTTACCAAGACTTTATTTATAATTAAGTCACTTTTCCCTTATGAAATTCTGATAATTATTTACATAAGCCTTTTATCCAAAATAAATGTTAGAAATTTATTTGACTTAATTTTACATAAGCCTTTCTTACAGACGGAAAAAGAAAATAATTTTTTGTTTTTTGTTTTTAAAAAGCGAGTTACCTGATATAAGTCACTTTACCATAGCAGTATTTAAAAAAAAAACGATTTTAAATGCAAATATGGCGTTGTACTCAGATCAAAGTAGCCTGAATTCAAAAATCATCAAATGGGGTAATTGGCTTATTATGACATAGGCCATCTCATTTATCGTTTCTTTTCTGAAGTTAAAGTCGTGTTAGACAAAGTGAAGTAAATATTAGTATTTCCAGTGAAAGCATTATTAAAAAATCTGTGTTTTTGAAAGAAAAACCTCTTAGACGAAATATAAGGTTTTGGTGTAAGAAAACATTTCATATAAATTGCATAATAAGAGTTCTGAACCTATAGGTGAAGAGAAAGTGCAAATTTTTAAAGTAAACAATATGGATAGAGCTAAAATAATGCTAAAGCTTGCGCTTCTAAAGGGCTTTCAAAAATCTAATCCTGGACCTGGAAGCAGTGTATTTTCTAATGGTACGTATATTATTATAAGTTATCGTAGTTTTTATTTCATAAAACGAGATAAGATACAATTAAATGGTACATGATTCTAATAACATCTGTGTACCTCGTGTTTTACAGATAACGAGGTATTCGTGCCAGCTGTTTCCAATGAAACAGCTACGTGCTGTATTGATGAGCTTTCTGACGTTTCCATTTCAAATTTGATACGTGCAGTTGAACCTGAAACAATGCAAGGTGGTTCATTTTCCAAAGACAGTGATAACAGCGTTGCAGATAAAGATTACCATTTGCCGGATAAATCAGCAAAAAACGAGTTTTCAGATTCAGAAATTGAAGAAATGGCCATGCAAATAGAAGAGAATTTAGTTGCAGACACTGAAAATCCTGATCAAGAGGCAACAAAAGACAATCGAAAGGTGAGAAATCAAAAAAAGAAATTTAGGACAAAAATATACGTCACGTACTGGAAAAACTGTACCTTAAGACAAATTATACCACTTACTGCTTGCCAACGAAAATGTATGGACAAAATTTCTACAACAGACCAAAAAACAATCTTTAAAGAATATTAGGAACTGGGTAACTACAATCTAAAGTTGGCATATGTGTCTGGTTTGATTTCCATTTATGATAAGAAAACAACACGTGCAAAACAGAGTGACAAAACTTCTCGAAAACGCCAGTTTACCTACCTATAAATATTTTCTCAATTTGAAAAATCTTAGAACACAAGTTTGTCAAAAATGTTTTAAAAATGTTTTGGGTGAGAGTGACCGCTTCTTCAAAACGGTTATTTAAAAAAAAATTGAATCTCCGCGTACAATAACACTGCGAAATATGTGTGGAAAGAAAAGTCCAACAAACAAAGTTTCAGAGGCAAGGAAGAAAGAATGGATCATATCAACAGCATTCCGGCCTATGAAAGTCATTATACGCGCAAATATTCAACCCAAAAATATTTTGAAAGCTCGCTAACCATATCAAAGTTATATGCATCTTACACTGAAATAACACAAAATCCAGTTTCCATAACAAAATACTCCGAAATTTTCAAAAGCCTTAATATTGAATTTAAGAAACCTAAAATTGATACATGTACAAACGTGACATAATCGCAGCTAAAATTGCATTGACTACAGGTGAAGAACTTGCTGCTGTAGAAATGGAACAAAAACAGCACCATTTAGATACAGATACTTCATATAAATCGAAAAAGATGGACATTGAAAACGCAAAAAATGTAGAAGGTTTGGAGGTTTTTGCTTTTGACCTTCAACAGTGTCTCCCAACTCCTTTTTTGCGATCCTCGGTTTCTTTTTACAAGAACCAACTATATACTTACACTTTAACTGTGCACGACTGTGGAAAAGGTACTCCCTATTGTTATATGTGGCATGAAGGTGTCTCAAACAGGGGTGGGAATGAAATTGCATCGTGTTTATTGGAACATCTGAATTCAAAATCAATTCTACCATCAACTACCGAGCATGTAATTTTTTATAGTGATAACGGCTTCGGCCAAAATAAAAACAAAATGGTTGCGATTATGATGCTGATGCATGTTTGTGATGTATCTAATAATATAAAACATATTGATCACAAGTTTTTGATACCCGGCCACACACACATGGAATGTGACATTGATCATTCGATTCAAAATCAAATCAAATGGGGTGGCGCAACAGTCCGTTGTGAACCAGGGCCTAGTGACTTACAACTCTCAACCATTCCTGTGTGCGAGTAATGTTGTCAGGAATGGAAGGGACCTACAATTTAAGGCCGAATCCGAACGGCTAGTTTGAGAAAGCACTTTTTCATGACAAGAATTACTCTTGAAGGAATTGTCAATTCCTCGCAAGAGGCAGTACCCGCGAAAATTATTTTTTTTAAATTATGGTGGCACAGGCAGGGATTGAACCCAAGACCTCTTGCATGACAGTCCAACGCACTAACCATCATGCTACGGGTACTACTTGATCATTCGATTATCGAAAGAAAAAAACTTCCTTTAAAATACACCACCCAAGAGATTGGTAGCAATTTATACGGTGCGTTGGAACCGAAAACAAATTCTTGGTCAATGAGATGCCCCAATCTAAATTCCTAAACTTTTCGTCGATCATTAAAAACAAATGCACTTTCCGGAAGGTGGATGAAGACAATAATAAAGTAGACTGGAGAAATATAAGGTAGCTCCGTTTTTCATCTGATGCACCTTTCAACATTTACTATAAGCATACTTTGGTTAAAAACAAAATTAAAGAAGTCTTATGTTGTTTCAAAATTGTTTTAAAGAAAAAGAAAAGAGGCTTATGTATACGTAACTACAAGCAAAAATAAAAATTAATTTTGAAAACTGGCTTATGTGATTTAAGTCAATTTTAAATAAACAAGTAAATAAGGCAAAAAGGCTTAAATGTGATTTATTGCCTATAACTATTTTGTTTTAAGTGATTTTTTGAATGTTTGAATACCATACAAAATTGAATAAATAATTCATATTTTAAAAACAAATTGAGCCCCCTACTCAAAATAGTTTTTTCTAAATAATTTTTTAAAGTTTGAAATTGCTCTCCTGAAAAATGCTTGAAATAGACTTTAGCCTCTTTGCCTTTCGATTAAAGAATTAAAAAGCCTATAAATTCTGAAGTGTGATTGAAGACTACTACTGCAATTTTTATTTAACAAATATAAAATAAAAAATGAATAAAACAGATATACAAAATTGGTTAACCTAACACGAAATTCCTTTTTCGAGTTCAGCTTCCTTGATACAAAGGAAATTATATAATGAAAAAAGGAATGAACTGGATCTAAATGATAAAGATAATGATGACAATTTTAATGACGCCGAAAATGAACCGGTCAACACGCAACAAGAAGAAATTATACTTGATGCAGTTTTTAGAGTTTTAGAAAAACGACAACGTATACAACAATTGCAGCGAGAGTTAACCATAAATTCTGTAGTCAGCTGCTCAAATTATGAAGATGTTCAAAACTTAATGAATCCGTTTGACGAAAGTTATGATGGCTATAAGTGGCTTAAAGATTTTGAACGTGTTTGTGATTCATTGAGTGCGGATGATGTTTTTCGCTTAAGGTCAGTCCGACGTTTAAAGAAAATGAACTCTGCTGCTGAATTGTTTTTGAGAGTAGATAATTTTACCAATTTTCGACAAAATTTTGTATCGAATTTTGGTCGAAAGCACACCATATCTGAAGTAATCAATGAACTCCGAAAAGCATCATATTGCTTATCCAAACTTTTAATTATTGGATATATGTACATATCCTGAAAATTCAAGAACTTCCTGGTCAAGCGAACATGGATGAAAAAGAAGTTAATCAATTTATAATTGCCGGCTTTGAAGATAATTCTTCAACAACTCAAGGAATTGTCCACATCGTTATGGTCAATTACGAAGTCAACGGAATTTTAAAAATCAGAAAAGAAATCCATCTTCTTCGTTTTCATTAAATAAGAATGACGACATTAAAAAACAAACGTGTTTAAACTATTCACAAATCCGACACTTTTCAAGTTCGTGTCCAAATCCAAAGCGAGAAAAGGGTTCCTGTTTTCGTTGTGGTTCAAAAGAACACATTTTTAATAATTGCATAATAATAAATTAAATCCTCAAGTTTTATTAGTGGACCAATTTGAAAAGAATAATATTAGTTTTAAGACAAGCAATTCACATGATGAACATTTCCAAGAGAGTAACGATGTAAGTGTTGCCTTTCTAATGATTCCATATATCGATGTAATACTTTAATTGCTTTATTTGATTCCGGTAGTCCCATTAGTTTGATACGAAAATCTGGTGTTCCTAAATTTTTGATTAATCAATGGATTAAAGATTCTGGCTATAAGGGCTTAGGAGATTTTAAATTATGCACTTTTGGAAAAATCGAAACTCAAATTACATTTCGCAAATTAACTCGTACTATTTTTGTTTTTGTTGTTCCTTATTTGATTATTCCATACACTGTTTTATTAGGTCGTGATTTTTTAAATGCATTTAATATAAAATTTATGATAGTTAATGTAAATTCAAATGAAATTTTAAAACAAAAATAAAGATTTTGGATGCAAATAAAATAAAGATATCAAATGAATTGTTACATTGTGTATGTGGCTCTTTTAGAAATTTTGAGAATTCTAAATTTATTTCCTGAAATTGATACGAGTACCAGATATTTTTGCAATAAATATAAATTCTGAATCTGTTGACGCATTTGATATAAATTCTAAATTAGATGAGGTTCGTCGCGAAGACATTTTAAAAAACATTGAAACCGAATATCTAGATCTTTTAAATATTCCAATTATTGAACAAAATTATCACATGCAAATTCACCTCACTTCCGATGTACCAATAAGTTGATGATGATCGCAAATAGTAAAAGAAATGGTTGGAGAACTTTAAAAAAAAAAACAAATACGATCCCCCTTATGCATTCCCAATTGTCTTAGTTTCCAAAAAATCAGGTGAAAAACGAAAGCGTGTCGAGTATAGACCTTTGAATAAAATCATGGTACGAGATAGTTATCCACTTCCTCTTATAGATGAGATGACTCATTGGAGCGATTAGAAGGTGAAGCATCGCAACCCAAACTATTAATGAACACATGGACGTACTCAAAAAAGTTCTAAGAAAACTTGCCCAGTTTCGACTTCAACTTCAATTTAAAAAATGCAAATTTTGCCACAATGAAATAGATTTTTTTGGATTTTCTGTTAGTCAAAAAGGAATTCCTCCCAATGACGGACATATTGAAAATATAAAACTTTAGATAAAGTTCAAAAATCCCTTTCAAATCCCTTATGTCACTTGAACCTGTCCATTGATTGGTCCTGATTAGCTGATGGCTTTAATGCGGTTACCGAGTCTTTTAGAAGATTTCCTTCACATGGAAAAAAAATGTTAGGCATGATTATTACCAATCCAGGTCTTATGTAAAGTCAAATAATGAGAAAAACCTTTATTTTTGAAACCGATTACAGAAAATTTCACAATTTTTTGAAAGTTTTCGTACTTTTTAACTGATGGTCTATAAATTCATTTCTGAAATTAACAAAGAAAAAAACGACTTTATTTTTCCATTGATAAAATTTAAATCCGAACTACTACATAATTATGTAGGTACTTTCAAAATTACAAATTCAATGCGTCATAAAGTTAACCTAAGATTTCACTATGTTTTGAAAATGCACTTAATTTATGTATATTTCTTTTAAACAAACACATTTAATTAGAATTAGAGGCGATTGAACTTAAAGCATTATATACAACATAGTACACAATTCTTTCACATTGAACTTGACTTTCATGTGCCGGTAAAAAGTTGAATTAAGTAGTCAGGCAATTTCCATAAATATACAAAATATGTTAATTTCTAGAAACAAAAGTATTTATGCACGAGTGGGGCGTCTAAAATCTTCAACACAATTGTATGTACTAAGTCGAGAGCATAAACATAGGGCATTGATAAATTGGTCATGATTTTTGGAATCCGTGAGTATAATACAATAGCCTTACACAATTTTAATTCTTATATGGAGCACAGATTACTTGGCAGTCTTGGCACTCTTTTCATTTTTTTTGTCAAAAGGGTTAACAAACATTTTCCTGGAGATTCTTGAAAATTTAGGAGTTGAGTTTGGAATGCATTTTTACATGTTAAAAAATACAAAATAATGAACTTGGCATTTATTTCAGAATTTATGTACACATGATCCGAACAAAGTCTATCGTTGGTGTTTTTGTAAAAAAAGTAATTACGTTAAACGAAAAAACTAAAATGGCAACACATATGACAGTACATTGTCTCCCCTTGCTTGTCTAGCAAATTCCATGAATTTGTTCGCTCGAAGGATACCGTTATGATCATAATCATGTTGTAGTTTCTTAAAAAAGAGACAAAAAAATCCCAGGTGTTCAATGAGGAATTATTTTGTTTTTTTGCAAGTTTAAGTGTTTTTAATGATATTTTAGCTATGTAAATACTTGGTTTCCTTAGAAGAAAATTAAAATTTAAACGAAAAATAATCAAATTCCTTTAGCTAATAAGCAAATCATCATCGACATGAATGTTGGAATGTTCTTGGTTAAGCCTGTTCCGAATTTTCGTATGGACGAACGACCATTGCGAGAACACCCTCTCTATTGCTGCAGATGACGCTGGAATACTAAATAAATGAAAAGCATATCTTGATATGCCTGGATGCTGTCTGGATGCCAAACTCCAGAAAGTTTTTGGCAGCAAAACTTCACTACCACCACCTTTGCTTTCGCCAGTATCACCATCACCACTTTCTCTAAGCTTTTTATTTAATGAAGCAAAAACGCCCTGACCTTTGAGTAATTTATCGTAATCATTTAGTTCTCCAGCTGAGAACATTTCAATGAAATGTAGTGTTACCTCGTTTCGCTGCGATGTTGTTAAATTTGTGGTTTTTAAAAAAACGTAGTATTTTAATAACTTCCTCATTTAGTTTTTTGTTGCCAATTTCTTTTGCCAACAAATTCGCTGTGTGGCTGTTACATGTAACGTGGATTAAATCGGAATCCTTATCCTTAAGCAGGGGGCCCATTTTCTTTCAGATTTTGATAGATTTCGCGCATGATTTAGCCAATTCTTCGATTGTTTCGCTCAATTTTGTGAAGTCGAAGGATTCAACAAATTGTTTTTGACCGGTTATTGTCCTCATTATTGTGAGAACATTGTGAGTGTTGCTGTTCTTCGAGCCATCAACCACCAACACACCTTCCGTTTCTGTCTGGAGCTGCATGAAGGCTTCCTTCACTTTCAAGTGAACGGTATCAAAGAGCCTTACAGCCAAAATTTTTTTGATGGAGGCTTATAAGATGGTCGTAACAGCCTTAAGAATGCTAGGAACCAATCCGACTCGACCAAAGCGAAAGGTATGTTGCACGCATAAGAAAATGTTGCCAAAGCAATGTCAACTTTGTGTGAATGCTTTTCATTTATGCAGTCAACGTAGTTTGATATTTTCACAGCTGATGGTGGCTTTGGCTTCGTTTTAATTCTTTTTTTTTTGGATTAGGACTTGTAAGCTCCTTCCTGGAGCTTGGAACCTTTTTGAGCGATGATGATGATGTTGTATTGGGTGATGTAGATGGTGATATTGAAATGTTGCTTGGAGATAAGGTCGAAGACGCTAAAGGGGTGAAAATAGGGTGGAATGGTGCTGACCATGAAGATATACATGAGGTATTTGTTAAAGTTGAAGATGATGAAGTCGTTGTTACGGGGATAGTTCCTGGCAGAGATGGTAGAGCAATTGTGGTGTTTATAGCCGCTTTAAGGCAATTCTCCGCTATTTCAATGCCTTCGTTGCAACTGAAGGCTTGCTGAGGGCTTTAAAAAAAATAAAAGGTTTTATGTAGAGAAATATGAGTGTTATTCGAGGAAAATAAAAATGTGAAATTATGAAATTATTTTTTTTCGTTGCTTATGACTACCCAAAAAGTTAACGCCAAAAAACAAAAACTTATGTTTTACTTTCTTGAACAAATTTTAATTTAAGCTTATAAAATTTGAAAAATCGTTAAAGACGGTTTTAAACAAAAATCTAAATTTTGGAAAAAAGCAATACCTCATCAATCAGTTGTATTTGGCAACTTCAATCGATCCATCTTCCAAATCAACAAAAATGACGGAGTCCGATAAGTCCAGCGATTCCATGCCGATGGAGGTGGAGTTAGTTGACTTTGCCTCATCCGACACTGTCACCAAACTCGTGTTAGCTCTAGTTGTTGAAGTAGGAGGTTCCTGCGACACATCATCGTCAACGTAATTACTTATTGAAATTAAAAAATTAGATTTTTAGCGAATTAAATTGTTGTTTTTTGACTTGAATCTTTTCTTTAACCTTAATTGTATTGTCTCGTCTCGACTCTAGGAAACAATTTTACTATTTGAGGAAGTACGAATGTATTTGCCTGTGGGACTGGAGCCTGGAATTAGTTGTGTTTTTTAGAATATTAGCGCATTCGTTGCAGAGCGCTCCTATTCTGCCGTTTTTCAGCTTTACAGGCGTAAAACCTCTTTCGCCCCAGTAATTATGGAGCTTTCTCCCTCCAGTTAAATTTGACATTTTTCACTTCACCACTTCACTATTAATGTCTTATTTATGCTTTTCGAGGATTTTTTTTGTTCTTAATTTCAGTTTTCAACAACAGTAAGCGACGAAACTTGAATGAAAGTTATTAGCTGCGAACTGCGATTCTGCGACCGGCGCCGATGACGAGAGTTAGTTTTTCACACTTTCACAGGTATCTTTTCGATGCAATTTGTTAATTTGGTGGTTGAATGGACATTTCAAACTACGTTTTGACGTCTACCGCTACGTCTGCTACATTTAACTACGTTATCTACATTTAACTACATAACCTACCTCATTTATGTAGCAGACGTAACAAATGTAGTAAATAAAAAAAAATCGCATTTCTGCCAACTCTGGTTGCAGAGTATCCAAAGCAAAGGGCACGCTGGAAAACTGAAAATTAGCAACGGGATTGATGTATGCCCCCAAACAAATAAGAAAGCTAGACTGGACTACGCCATCCAACACTCTGCAAAGGAAAACTCATTTTGGGACCAAGTTATATTTACCGACGAGAGTAAATTTAACATCTTTAGCTCGGATGGTCGTCGTGTGTTGTGGATTAATCCCAACATGGCTCTTAACCCGAAAAACTTAACTCCTATGGTGAAGCAGTGCGGTGGCAATGTAATGGTGTAGGGTTGTATGGCCTCTTTCGGTTTTGGAAACGTTGTATTCATTTATTATACCATGGATAAATATGGCTGCTTGAACATTCTAAAGAGGAAAGTGAGTTTCGTCCTCCCGATAAGCATACAAGTCCATAAGCTAGAGTGAGATAGATACTGATGCGACTAACAACATTCAACAGTCGTCAATTAATAATTGTTTAATTATTGGACACGATTCAAACGTTTCTAATAAAAAGAGTGCCGAATTAGGCAGTGCTGAAGTTCTCAAGAATCTTCTTGCTGGTGACAAGGAAAAGACGACAACATGCACCCCCTGTTGACAAAAAAAGGGTTGCAAGAGAAGTTGTTTACAACCACAATCGTTGGTCACCTTTCAATGAGATTGAAGACGAGGAAGACTCGCCAAATGAAATCACTAACACTGCGGGCTCAAGCAACAGCAACATTAACATCATCAAAGGCAACATTTCTTACTCCAACTACAATAACAACAGTAACGACAACAACGCTAACATCAATAGCAACATCAACTGTGGCGGACATCGCATCAGTAACATCCCAACAGCAGACTAGAACTCAACTCCAGCAAGATCAGACGTATGCCCACACATATTCGCGAAGGGAGTTCCATCTAAAACAATACTGAATTTTATGGGTAAGTTTAATTACAATCAAAATGACGTTAAATTTATTCCAAATGGCTTCGCTAAACTTAAAATTATAGTTAGGAGTGTTGAGTTGCATAGCCTCTTTTTAGAAGAATTTAAAAAAATGGTATTGAAGCTTTCTTCTTCACACCTTAACGACTAAAGGAATATAATGACACTTTGAAAAGCATTTCAAATGATTTTTCATCTGAAGAAATTTAGAAAGAATTTAATAAGCTGGACACTTCGTTGAGGGTGACAGTCAAGGAATTTGAGACCAAATGGTCTAAGCAGAAACGAGTTCCCACTTGACCTCTTCCTCTGCGTTCTAGAGGACAAAGATAGTTTATTAAAAAAATAATTTCTTACTTAGAAACAGAATCAAATGGGATTCTGTCAAAAATTCGGACACGAAAAAATGCTACCGTTGTCAAAGGTACGGTCATGTGTCATCGCAATGTAGCTTTCCGCCCAGATGTGTAAAATGATCACGAGATCGGCCAGTGCAAACTTGGTCCAAAAACGGAAACATCAATCGCTTCATGAGTTAATTGTGAGTCGAAGGGTCCGGTCAGCTAGCGATCTTTAAAGGATGCTCCAACCGAATTGCACTATTAAAAAAGAAAGATGCTTTGCTAGTTGAAGCAAAAAATAATAAACACGTTTTCAATCCAATTAACACCCTCCAAAACAACGTCACCGTCTATGCAGATGCAGTTAGAGGTTTCAAAAGAGCTGAACAAACACCAAAACAGTCGATATCAATGCCCACGGATCTTACAACAATGATGTTTCAGACTTCATTGACGAGTAAGTTCGAATTTTTGGTTTACCAATATCTTACCTCATTTCTAAAATTAAAGGCTGTCACCAACCCATATTTTTTTATCATGTCTCATTAGTTTAATAACCTTTTGCTTATTAGTTTTTAAATCGTATATTTAATTTTCCACTTGTATTAAACTACTTGTTATTTCAGTTATATCTAATCGATTTTCTTTGATTTTTTATTATTATTTTTTCGAAATTTTTAGAAATAATTTTTCAAATATTGTAAAGGAGTGTTTAGAATTGAATTTTTAAGTAGTTTTTTTTTTATTTTTGTTCATCGTTGTATACACATAAAGCAATTTGTAAGTTTGTTTGTCTTTAAAAATTTTCTATGTTTAATTCTTATTTGTTCTAGAAAATAAAATCGTACAATTTGTTATTTGGAAAACTTAAAGCGGTGCAACAATGGAGGCTTTTGGGCAAACTACAAGAAAATGGATAAATCTCAAAAACCAGGTGCCTCCCTCTCCTTCATTTCACCATGATTTTCAACCTCATTACCTCCAATATAATAGCCTTATCTAAAGAAAAAACAATAGAAATTGACCTCTTGTTAAAAGAGAACTCTCCTCAAGAAACTTGGCTTAAAAAACACTATGGTAAGTGTCCTTTTAATGACAAATACAATTTAATAAGAACTAATGATGGTCGAGGAACAGGAGTTCTACTCAAGAATTCTATTCATTTCTCCCAAAAATTTTACACCAATAGCTTGATTCAACTACCATAGTCATAATTATTCTAAATTTCTCAAACACTTCAAAAACATAAGCACTTGTTTCAATTTCATCCATTCCCTCCACGCTTAAAAATATTGTAAACTTCCTAAATCAAATTAAACACATCATAATAGGTGGTGATTTTAATTCCTCCACCCTCTTTGGGGGGACCCGACTATAAACCAGAACTACCCTCTTCTGTACAATTGGTTCCAAGACAACAATTTTCTTGATCTAAACTTAATTGCGGCCAGGTACTACCCGTCCCGCATCGGGCTCCATATCAATTCTTTCCTAATAACTTCCAGTCTTAGATCTGACAATGATATTGCTGCATCACTCTTAATGCATAAATTGCATTCCCAAAATAATTAAAGACCGGGTTAACTTAACACAACAAGAGCAATGTGGTCCAATGATTTTGAAAAGAGGCAACCCACAATTTGACTGTCAACAAAAAATAAAAAATTTTAAAACACGGTATATAGAATAAATGGTATGACAATAGACATTCTCTATTCCTATCTTTCTCACACAATTTTACGTCATTTGTGTCGTGTCTCGTGTGTTCATTTGTACATTGCTGTTGTTTTTTTTCTTCAACGTCCAGAATGCATTTATGTACATACAGTGGCTCCCACGACTAATCGGACATTGAAAAGAAGAATTTTGGAAGTGCAATTTCTCTAATAAAATGTATGGGTGGTGTGAAAATTAAACATCATAAAGAATCATATTTAACTCATATTTAATTTAAGTAAACAAAAACAACATTCTGAATATTCATTTAAAAACAATTAACAAGAAACTTAAAAAACTTCCTAACTTCCTGTCTCACATATAATCGGACACATTGTATTTAATATTTTGTGGCGTATCCTTTTGACTTTATTACTTCCTCAAGGCGTCGAGGCATTGAAGACACCAGTTTTCTACAAATTTCTGCTGGTATTTTTTCCCATTCTTCTTGGAGACCAGTCTTAAGCTCATGAATGTTCCTGTAACTTTTTTGTGCAATGCGACGTCCCAGTTCGTCCCAAATATGCTCAATTGCATTAAGGTCGGGGGACTGTGCAGGTGTTTTTAGCACTTTGGGACAATTATATAGCAACCACGACCTTGCTGTATAAGACGTGTGCCTGGGGTCGTTGTCTTGATAGAATATAAAATTGTCATTTATTCCCAGCTTGTTGACACTTGGCACCAAATTCTTCTTTAAAATGTTAATATAACCCTTTTGGTCCATTTTACCTTCCACAAAGTGCAATTTCCCAACACCAGAACTCGACATGCATCCCCATACCATGACAGACCCACCCCCATGTTTCACAGTTGCCCGTGTATGTTTATGGGAAAATTCTTCGTTTGCTTTTCTCCACACAAACTTTCGTCCATCTGATCCCTTCAAGTTAAATTTACTCTCATCCGTGAACAAAACCTATTTCATGATATTATAATGTCTAACCGCACTCAAACAATACAAATTTAACACATTTTACCTTATTCCAGAACGAAGAATCCTTAGTTAAGTGTTCCCTAGCAAATGTTAACCTTTCCTTTCTATTTTTTTCGCTTATGAATGGCTTCTTTCTAGCCACGCGGCCCTTTAAATCTTGTTTTCGAAGAACTCTTCGGATTGTTTCATTGCTCACTTCCTTATTCCTGGTCTCCTTCAAAAAAACCTTCAGAGATTCCGAGGATAAGAAAGGATTTTCCTTGACTTCCCGAACAAGTAGCTTTTCTTCGTATGCAGTCAACTTTTTCCCCTGTCCTATCCTGCTTATATTAAGGATCCTATTTTCATTTCTGTACCTTGAAATTATATCCTGAACGGTTGAATGGCTCCGTTGGACAATTTTGGCAATTTCGCGAACTGATTTTCCATTCTGACTATGCGAAGTAACCAATTTTCGTAATTCAACCGATGTTTGTTTGCCTTTGGGAGCCATTTTTAAATTTTGGAACAAAAACTTTTCAAGAAACAAATGAAAATAAGTAGTGAAAGAGGAATACTTAAGCCTATCACAATTTGACGGGAAAAGTACCGTTACTGAGCACTCTACAGTGCATCAATAACAAGTGTCCGATTATATGTGAGAGTCAGAATAGTTGGCTTTTTTTAGTTTTTTGACCACATATTTTTATTTTTTTATTTAAAATAAGATTTTATTAATTAAAATGACACTTAAGGGTTTCTTTTTAATAAATCTGAGGTAAATTTCTACACCCCCTTATATTATTTTAGAGAAATTGCACTGTTAACATTTTTATTTTCTATGTCCGATTAGCCATGGGAGCCACTGTATATTATGTTCAAGACATTTCACTCCTGACCAACATTTGCGGAATTTTATGCACAAAATGCTCAAGTACTCCCTAAATAATATCTAGTAAGAAACTTAAATCGGATGCTGTTCCAACAGTTAACATGCCTATGTCATCAGCTGATTCTAAAAGTAAGCGCCAAGAAAGAAAAAATAGGCGGCAAGGGAAACAAACAGTCCAGGAAATTTTGTAATATTTCTTTCAAAGTCTCTTTTAAGTATTAATAATTCGTATTTTGTCTTAGAATAAGTTTTGCCGATGCCGCTGGACCAGAAAATCTTCAGGAATTTTCAACAGGTGTAGGTGTTCAATATGCACCAGAGGAAGGTTTCAAGAATCGACAAATTTACTAACACTGCACTGAAGATTCAGAAGAGACTTACGAGGTTAATTAAATATTTTGTAATTAGTAAAGTTCGCTAGCCATACAATTATTTGTTGTTACAGCACACATGAACTAATGGATGAACTAAACCTCGCCAAGAACTTGGGCTTCAATAGTTAACATTAACCCGGGTTACCTCAGCTCTGTATTTGCTATAATGAAAAATGTTAATATATCTACCTTTCAAAAAGTCTACAGAAATACAGAAGTTGTATGAGTACGATACTAAAAGCGGTACACTTTTGGCCCCCGATAATTATGTTCAAGTGGTAACGGCGAGAGGACTCTTTGAGAATTGGAAGCAGCTTGTGTTTTATAGTTATGATTGTGCCTTAATAAAAGGAATGTTTAAAACTATCATTAAAAAGCTACAATTGATGAAATATATAATGTTTTCGGTGTAGCCTCTGATTTTGAAGGAAGTGACCGAGGGCTCTGGAGAAGAATGGACATAAGCAAAACACAGCCCTTCTTTTTAAACCCTAGTGAAACGAAAAAGAATTTTTACGTATTAAGTGACACACCACATTTAATTAAATTGATTCGAAATCATTTTTTGGACACCGCAGTATTTCTCCATGGTAAGCATTTAACCAAGGAGCCACTTAAAGAGTTACTGGCAAAACAGTCGTACTTGGACTTAAAAATATCAAGTCGGTTAACCGAAATCGGCGCAAAGAGACAAAAAAGTCAAATTGGCAACGCAGTTGTTTTCTTACACAAACGCGTGCAGCCGAGGTTGGTCTAAATTTATGTACGTAATTTCAACAATTTTATCCACAGGTCAATGATTGGTTTGAAATATTTAACACCAGAATTCCAAGAATTTACTCGCGTCCAAGAATGGCAACTTTTGGCCTAGAACTTGAACATCAGGATCAAATTTTAACCCAAATAGAATCCACGATGAGAACTATGCGAGTTGGAAACCATAAGTTACTGATTCCATTTCAAAAAGGAATACTCACTAATATCAGTGCACTCAGAATGATGTTCAAGGACCTACAGCAAGAATACCAGATATCATATTTATTAATATACCGTCTAAATCAAGACTCTTTGGCCTCTATGATCACCCACCGCGTTAAAGTTTAAATATCGTCTTTGAAGATACATACTCGGTAGAAATGAAAGCATATTTTCAAGGTCTGCGAGTCTGATAGTGGTGAACAACTTCAAATAGATGTGAGTGATGGGTTATTTAATACATTAAACTTCGAAGAAGAATATGCGATAAATCTTTACGAAGCTGAGTTAAGTTCCGAGCCTATTATAACATCTAGTCTTGTGGACAAAGATGAAACTACAGAATCGACACTTGAAATGTGCGAGCTGGAGTACGATGGTTAGGAGTATCCAACAGGATACATTCTCAATCGCCTCAAATTCAAAATTCCAAACCTGCCAGAAAATTATTGCGATCAACAAATTGTCTGCACCCAAAACAGCTGTTCAGTTGTCATTTGTCTGGTGTGGCGCGTAATTTAAATAATTTTTAAGAAAGGGAATAAAATTTAAACATTTTTATAAATTAATTAACATGAGTAAAGAAGATGAGCAAATTTTTAAGGTCGACGAGGTGCAATATCTTTTGATCGATACAGCCGAAAATATAGATGTATTGAGAACTGGTGAGCATAACTAGAACTACTGAAAAGCAAATTTTTTTTTTTAACTAACTATCTATCTAATACTTTTTTCTTTCTATTAAAAACCCCGTAAGACTACATCGGCTCATCAATAAAAACGTCAACTCCAATCTGCAACACCACCAACCATCAACCAGTTCACCCCAACCCCACTCCAATCTGCAACACCACCAACCATCAACTACTTCAACACAACCCTATGAGATTGTATATTCTCAAGAAGAAAATATATCTGCGCCTCCACATTCGCTGGAGACGCATGTTGGTTAAGGCCAAGCTCTATCCCAGGATGTGTTGCCAAATAAAGTAAATAAGTAGGTGATTCTTAAAACTTAAGGAAAGGATTGGTAGGTTAGGTTAGGTTGGAGTGGCTGTCCAGATATCATTGACACACGTAGACCTCAAGGGTCCATTGTAATACCACTAAGGAGGTTACTCATGGGAGAGTAATGAATTTAAACAAACCATTTTGTACTTTTAATAAAGTTAGAGAGACGTTTTGTGTCAATCGTTGCCAGTTGACTGGTATTATTGAAGAAGGGATTACCGAGAAAGTAATTCCTTCTAATGGAGAGTGCTGGATATGTACATAGAAGGTGTTGGACTGTTTCCTCTTCCTCCTCGTCCATGCAGCTTCTACAGAAGTCATTTGTGTAGACCCCTAGCCTCAGAGCATGTCTACCTATGAGGCAGTGTCCCGTTATTACTCCAATTGTAGAGCTTATACTTTGTCTGCTCAGTGATATCAAGCCTTTTGACCGTTTTAAGTCAATACTTGGCCATATTTGCTTGGTTGCTAGGCAGGTGGTACTCTGTGACCATCTAGCATTTGTTGTTTCTAGAGCATATTGCTTGAGAAGATATTTGCATGTAGCAGGTGGTGTTCCTATGTTATATTTTTGTCTAACATGGGGCAGAAGTGTTCCGTTTTTGGCGAGCTCATCAGCTTTGCAATTTCCCGGAATGTCTCTGTGGCCCGGCACCCAAATGAGGTGAATGTTAAACTGTTCCGTCATCTCCTTCAGAGATGATTGACAATCGTGGACTGTTCGAGAGTTTGTGGAGACAGACGCGAGAGATTTAAGAGCGGCTTGGCAGTCCGAGAAGATTCGTATATCCTTACAAGATATAACGTTTTCTTTGAGCCAGGATAGTGCTTCTTTAATCGCCATTACTTCGGCCTGGAATACACTGCATTGATTGGGAAGTCTATAGGATAGACTGAGATTCAGTTGTTCTGAAAAGATATCACTTCCAACTCCGTGATCGGTCTTTGAACCGTCGTCAGTATAGAAGTGTACCGAATCGTCTTCCAGGGGTCTCTCTTCTTCCGAGGAGGATCTTGAAGGGATGGACACATGGAAGCTTTTACCGAATACCATTTTTGGGGTGGTATAGTCTAAGCGATCTGGGATAGATCTGAAACAGTTTAGAATAGTAGTATGTCCAGTATTGTTACTGGTCCATTGAGAGGTGGCTCTTAGCCTTACACATGAGTTTCCAGCCACCTTTTATAGAGAAGATGTCAAGTGGTGTTAGGTTTAAAAGCACTTCCAGTGCTGCGGTTGGTGTTGTGCGAAGTGCTCCTGTGATGCACATACCTGCTGACCGCTGGACTTTAATGAGTTTATTTAGATTTACCATCTTGTCCAGTGAGCTCCATAAATGAGTATCGGCATGATTACAGAAGTGTATAGCCAGTGGGTTTTTTTTTGGGGAGAAGCCCCGTTTTGATCCTATGGCCTTTTTACAAGTAAAAAGCGCTACAGTAGCCTTTTTGACTCTTTCATCAATATTTGCCTTCCAATTTAGTTTTTTGTCTAAAATGAGGCCCAAATATTTAGCTTGGTCGGAAAAGCTTAATGGTATTCCTTTAATCTTGGGTGGGCTAATCTGAGGAATTTTATATCTTCTTGAAAAGAGTATTAATTCTGTTTTGTGTGGGTTGACGTCTAATCCACATTGCTTAGCCCATTTAGTTAGCCTGTTTAGGGCATTTTGTAGGAGTTCCGAGAGAACTTGGGGGTGCTTCCCAGATACGGATATCGCAACGTCGTCAGCGTAGGCAATCACCTTGAAACCCTCTGTTTCCAATGCTGTAAGTAAGTCGTTTACTACCATGTTCCATAAAAGAGGCGAAAGGACCCCCCCTTGGGGTGTGCCTCGATTCACCGATCTGGTGGTAGTAAAACTTCTCATGTTAGAAATTATTGTCCTGCTTTTGAGCATGAGACTTATAAGATCTATGAGTGACTTCTCTAATTTCAGCTTATCCATTGCTGTTGTGATCGCCTGGTAACTGACGTTGTTGAAAGCTCCTCTAATATCTAGGAACGCTACCAGGTTATATTCTTTGTATTCGAGGGAATGTTCAATAGTACGTACCAGTGAGTGAAGTGCTGATTCTACTGATTTTCCCTTAGAGTAAGCATGTTGAGCTGTGGAAATGAGACATGGTTTTAAATTATGTCTGGATTGGTAATAAATAACAAATTTTGATGTGCTATGTATACATACGTTTTTAAATGTATTTTTAATATAAGTATTAGTCTACGAATTAAAAATATTATACTCTAAATAGTAAGCATTTTTAAAATCTTTCTTTCTGGGTGAAAAGACTGAAAACATAACTCTACAAATTTCCAGATCTCAAATTTCGATTCTAAAATGTTGAAAATAATCATTCTCAGTTTTGCCTGAAATAAAAACACACAGATGTGTCTTATTCTTTTTTCAAAATAGAACCCGAAATGTAAATATAATTCTCACTTCAGGCTTCATTCGCTTCCATATATGCGTGTGCTGTATAAGTTAAGTTTGTAACTTGAAGCTATTTAGCATATTAATTGAATGCATTTTAAAGAAAATAAAATAAAATATTTAAAGGGAATATCTAAATTATTTATATTTAATTTATAAATAAAAGTAAATGATTTTGTTGCTTGCTGGGCAATGACTGTTTTTATATGTTGTTAGTTGTACTTTCTTTTTTGAATGTTTAAAAAGCCTAAAAACCAAATTATAAAAGCAGGAACCCTGAAAATGAAAAGACAATTGCTTTGTGTCTAGCAATTCGTTCGCATCGAATTCGTGAAATCTTGCTCAATCTTGGATATACTTAATTCGAACCTACAATTGTTTTATAAAATTGAAATTGGAAAATAAAATACTAAAAGGATTTATACAGTGCAGTGCAAAATTTATTAAAAAAACTTAGAAAAAAAACAGTGATTTTGAAAGGACTGTCAATATAACAAACTTATTCGTGAACATGACAACTAATTTAAACGTAGCAAGTGAAACCCTTTCAACTAATAAACATAAAAAGTTTTCACGAATTTTTCCTGAAAGCGATGGCGATCAAGTTGTTATTTCTGGGATGTCGGGTAAATTCCCAAACTCGCGGAATATTGCGGAATATGAACATCATTTGTTCAACAAGGTGAGAAAGCGGTTGGCAAAGTGACGAAATATCAGACATTTTTCCTGTAACGCCCCAAACCTAAATAGAAAACAGATTTAAAAACGTTTGTCAACGATTATCATTGGTTGTGGTTTTTGAAATCCTTGAATTAGTTCGAAATTGGCTTCAAATGGAGTTGTTTTAAACTTTTTTTTTGTCAAAAGTCGGAATTTTCTTGGGCTATTATTGGACCGCTTGGGTACAGACTTTAAGAGCATTAAGAGGACTGAATGACGTTGGTATATTACGTTGTTTTGAAAATTCAGGTTACTGTCATTTTTCATAACTTTATTCTCTTATCTAAAAAAAAGTTTTGAATATTCATGATTTTCTAATTTACCATGTCGAACATTATTTTTCAAAAATGTTAGTTCTGGATTCCAATCTTGGTCCTGAAATTTTTCCCCTCGAAAACAAAATTAAGATGTCAGTTTTACAAACAAACAACAAATGTATCGGAGGTTGTTAACCCCCGTATACATTATGTAGATTTTTATGCAAAGGCTGACGCATAAGAAACTCATTATTTCGTTTTAGTTTTTGTATTAGCTGAATAATTTAAAATTCAAATAACCTATGTTTCTGTATACTTTGGAAATGTTCACATTATTTTTAGAAATAACCTCTCTCAAAAGTGATGGTCATTTGAATTGGATTTTTGAAAATTAAAAACTAAATTTTAAAGTAGGAAAGCGTTATTATCGTTTTATGTAAGTATTTCAGTTATGACTTTGAAAATTAAAATCCTTTCTTAAACTAAAAACTCAAATCTGAAATAATTCTTTTCACCTGAGATAAGACTCTTACCTTACAATTCTGATATAACCTCTGGTCTAGGTCTGTTGCGTGATTATATTGAGTTCCCAGCTATCACAGTACTTTTGTAACTCATTGATTTGTTGTAGAGTAAACGGATTAACTGAGATCATAACAAGATGTGATTTTCAGCACCATTGGTGAAAATAATAAAGGACTCAAAACACAGCCTTGAGGAACGCCTATTTAATTTTTTTCATTACAAGTACTTGAACTTGCATAATCATAATATTTTTATCATTCAAGATTGATATGGTTGATGATGATGAACGGCGTTGGAGACATTTCAATCCTGAAATCCCAAAACGGGCAGGAAAATTGTACGATCTTGAAAAATTTGATGCCACATTCTTTGGGGTTCATTTCAAGCAAGCCCACACAATGGATCCACAATGTCGTATTCTAATGGAAGTCGCCTACGAGGCAGTCATTGATGCTGGTATTAATCCCAAGGAGCTCAGGGGATCTCGTACTGGAGTCTATGTTGGAGCTTGCATTTCTGAATCAGAGAAGACATGGTTCTATGAGAAAGTCTCATCGGGCGGTTTTGGTATTACAGGTTGTAGTCGAGCTATGCTTGCAAATCGTATATCGTATGCATTGGGCTTAAACGGGCCATCGTATCTTTTGGATACAGCTTGTTCAAGTTCGATGTATGCCCTGGATAATGCCTTTACAGCTCTGAGAAATGGTGAAATAGATGCCGCCATTATTGGTGGTGCTAATTTGTTGTTGCATCCATTTGTGACACTTCAATTCGCAAGGTAAGTGTTAAAGCTTTGCAAAGAATGTGTGATTGGTATTAAAAGGTGATATTCGATGTTTAGATTAGGAGTATTGGCATCTCATGGCTTTTGTCGTCCATTCGATAAAGACGCAGCTGGCTATACACGAGCAGAAGCAGTAAATTGCATGTTCCTTCAACGCAAACGTGATGCGAAAAGAATCTACGCAGAAGTCATATATTCCAAGACAAACTGCGATGGTTACAAGCCAGAAGGTATCACGTATCCCTCTGGAAATACACAGGAGAAACTCCTTCGGGAGTTCTATGCCGATGTTGATGTAAAGCCAAGTGATTTGGGTTATTTAGAAGCTCACAGTACAGGCACCATAGTTGGAGATCCAGAAGAATGTCGAGCCATTGACAACGTTCTCTGCAGTCAGCGCAATGAATCACTGCTCGTTGGCTCGGTAAAATCAAACGTCGGTCACTCTGAAGCAGCTTCGGGTATTTGTTCTCTAGTCAAGGCAGTCTTAGCTTTTGAAAATGGTAAGATTCCTCCGAACATAAATTTCAATGCTATCAAAGAAGAGATCCCAGCTTTAGCCGAGGGAAGATTGACTGTTGTCAAGGATGTTGAACCATTGTCTAAACCTTATATTGGAGTGAATTCCTTCGGGTTTGGTGGTGCAAATGCGCATGCATTACTAAAGGCGTGCGATAAGGAAAAGGTTAACAATGGTTTACCATTGGATGGCATTCCAAGGGTTGTAGGATGGGCGGGAAGAACTGAAAAGGCCGTTACAACTATTTTGGATTCTATCGAAAAACGTCCTTTGGATGCTGAGTACATAGGGTTATTGCATAATATTCAAAAGGATGATGTGACCGGCCTAGTTTTCCGAGGCTATGGAATATTCTCCAATAATGGTGCTGAGAATGCCACTTGTATTGTAAAGGATGTCCAGCATTACACTGGTATCAAGCGTCCCTTGATATGGGTTTTCAGTGGAATGGGATCCCAGTGGACCCAGATGGGGGCATCTCTAATGGACATTCCTATCTTTCGGAATTCAATACAGCTCTGTCACAATACGCTTAAGTCCAAAAATCTAGATCTAATTGACATTTTGACATCTACTGATGTACACACATACGATAATATTCTGCACTCTTTTGTTGGCATAGCTGCCATCCAAATTGGCTTGGTAGACGTTTTGAGAGCTCTTAATCTTGAACCAGACTACATTATAGGACATTCTGTTGGCGAACTTGGGTGTGGCTATGCCGATGGTGGTTTCACTCCAGAGCAAATGATCTTAGCTGCCTACTATCGTGGAAAAGTAAGTTGTGAAATTGAGAAAATTCGTGGTTCAATGGCTGCGATTGGAATGGGATATAAGAAAATAGTTGGATTGTTGCCTCAAAGTATTGAAGTTGCCTGCCATAATGGAGAAGACTCGAGCACGATTTCAGGACCAGCAGATGATGTAACTCGTTTTGTCGATGACCTAAAGTCTCAAGGAATATTTGCCAAGGAAGTACCGTGCTCAAATATTGCATATCACTCCCGGTACATTGCCCACATGGGACCACAACTTCTGAAATACCTAAAAGCAACCATTCCGAAACCGAAGAAGAGATCTTCAAAATGGCTTAGCTCGAGTGTGCCAAAAGACGAATGGGAACAAACCGGGCGTGATCTTTGCTCTGCCGAATACCATACTAACAATCTACTGAGTAGTGTTCTTTTTGAAGAGACTTTTGCCATGCTTCCCAAGAATGCTCTGACTATTGAAATTGCTCCACACGGTCTATTGCAAGCTATTCTCAAGCGATCAATGCCCGGTGGTGTTCATATTCCGCTAACTCAAAGGGGCAGCAAAAATAATGCTTTGTTCTTCTTAGGAGCCCTTGGAAAGTGAGTTTTAACTAAACTTGTCGAAAAACAAAACCCTATAATTTTTCTCTCCTTTGTAGACTTTTTAACAACGGTGTTACGCTTCCATTTGAAAACCTGTATCCTGCTGTTCAGTTCCCGGTGTCCCGTGGAACACCTGGAATTGCAGCTCTTATCAAATGGGATCATAACGAAGACTGGTTCGTTACTAAATACGAGAATATGAAGACCAAAGCAAGTGGCGAGCGAGTTTTTAATGTCAATTTGCAAAGTGATGATGAGGAATATTTGAGTGGTCACGTAATTGATGGAAAGATCCTAGTCCCAGCAACTGGGTACTTGCAGTTTGTGTGGGAAACCTTCTCACTGATGTACCATGGACCTAGTTATATGGATGTTTCAGTTGAGTTTGAAGATGTCCGATTCCTACGAGCTACTCCAATAAACGTTGGTGGAACGGTTGAGCTAAAGGTTATGATCCACTATGGAACAGGCAATTTTGAGGTAAGGAGTTTTAAATCTTGAAGAGGAATTTATAAATTGTTTTCTTCGCTAGATTACCGAATCAAATAGTTTGGTTGTCACTGGAAGCATTCGAGAGATTCCTGGAGACTCTCCACCACCTTTCCAAATACCCTTTGAGGAAGAACCAAATAACCCAATGTTGGCTCAGAAAGATTTCTACAAGGAACTTAAACTGCGAGGTTACCATTATAATGGCACATTTAGAGCTGTTCGCAGTGCCCGCAGTGATGGCAAGTATGGCCAAATAGAATGGAAATACAATTGGGTGACATTTATGGATGCAATGTTGCAAATTCATATCGTTGGCACTGATTCACGAACTCTATTTCTACCAACTAAGATTCGTAAGCTTCGCATTAATGGACGTCATCATTTTAACATGATGTCCCAAATGAACCCCGACGATCGTGTTTTTGATGTTTATGCGAGCCAAAAGTTCGACCGAGTTGTTGCGGGAGGAGTTGAACTAATTGGTCTGCATGCAAGTCCAATTCAAAGGAAACGTCCACCAGGTATTCCAGTCTTGGAAAGATACCAATTTTTGCCACACTTCCCGGCACCCATATTGAATTTGAATGATGCGGCTAGAACATGCATTCAATTGGCGCTTGAAAATATACCATCGAGCAAAATAAAAATTGTAGAAGTAGACACTGAGGAGGATATACCAGTTATTGGGCATTTTCTGGACGCAGTCGAAGATTTGCCTGTAGTAACAGGAGATTATATGTTTTTGACTCATCAGAACTTAGAACTTCTCGGAGTACATGTAGAAAATGGAAAACTTTCAACGCAATCGAATTGCTACTTAATCATTGTGAAAAACTTATTCTGCCAGGAATCAATACTTTCTATGGCTTTGAAGTGCCTTTCAGATGGAGGATTTCTGATTGCTCGACAAACTCAAGGGCGATCGTATGATTCGAATATGTTAATCCCATCTGATCTGAAACTTCTGTTGGTTATCCCGACAGATGATAATGAAGTGCTTCTACTTTTGCAAAAACATAAAAAGCAATCCCTTAGTGAACCAAGTGCTATCAAGATATCAGCTAGCGATTTGCAGTTTAAATGGATAGCACAAGTTCAAGAAGTCATGCAAAACGGTCCAGTGATACTTTATGCAGAAAATGAGAAGTTCAATGGGCTGCTCGGCTTTGCGAATTGCTTGAGAAAGGAACCCGATGGACATTTGGTTAGATGCGTGCTGGTTGATGATGTAAATGCACCGCCCTTTGACTTGGAAAGTTCATTCTATAAGGACCAGCTCGCGCTTGGACTGGGTATCAACGTCTATCGAAATGTGAGCATAAGAAGTCTTTTAATTGTTCAAGATTCACTAATTTATTTGTTTTGTTTCATGTTTCAGGGTCAATGGGGATCGTATCGCCATTTGCAGCTAAATACCGAAAATCAAGTTCTACCTCGTGCCGATCACATTTACGGGAATGTGATTCAACGTGGAGATTTGTCATCACTGCGTTGGTTCCAAGGACCATTCGCTCCCAAGGATTGTGAGATTAAAATCATGTATTCATCTATCAACTTCCGTGATGTGATGTTAGCCACTGGACGATTGGCGGCCGAACTCAATGGTAACAGCCGAATGGATCTGAGTCTTGTATTAGGTTTCGAATATTCGGGTGTAAATACCAGAACAGGAAAGCGTATCATGAGTATGGTGGAGAGGGGTGGGGTAGCGTCATATGTTCAGAAACCATCGCGTTTGATTTGGAATGTTCCCGATGAGTGGTCACTTCAGGAGGCTGCTACAGTCCCAGTTGTGTATATAACGGTGTACTATGCGTTTTTCATGCATGTAGATATTCGCAAGGGCAAAAGTATTCTCATCCATGCTGGTACTGGTGGAATTGGTTTGGCAGCGATAAGAGTTGCCCTAGCCTATGGATTAGAGGTTTTCACAACTGTGAGCACACAGCAGAAAAGGGATTTCCTACTAAAGACATTCCCACAATTGGAAGGTAATATTGGAGTAAGTTCTTTATGGATTTATTCAACCATTTTCTTTGTCTTAAGATTCACATATTGGTTATTCACGTGACACATCCTTTGAGATCATGATTCAGCAACAGACCCAAGGTAAAGGCGTTGATTTTGTCCTAAATTCTTTATCGGAAGAGAAGCTCCTTGCCTCAGTTCGTTGCCTTGGAAGAGGTGGACACTTTTTGGAAATCGGCAAATTTGACATGGCCAACGACAGTAAACTGGGTATGGGATGCTTCCTAAAGGAACTTGCATTCCATGCTGTTCTTGCCGATACACTTTTGCATGCTCCTGATTCAGTTATAAATGTAAGACCCATAGTTCTCCATTTGAAGTTAAAGTTGTTTGTAATATCTTATTATTTTTAGAAACTTAAATCGATGATTGATGATGATATTGCAGGAGGTATCATTCAACCATTGCCTTCTACCTGCTTCCCAGCCAATGAAATCGAACAAGCGTTCAGACATCTAATTGGCGGAAAACATATCGGCAAGGTATTGGTTCAAGTGCGAAATGATACCGAATCTCCGTACACAATTGCAGTGCCGGTTCTAAAACAAGTATACTTTAATCCTGACCTTGTTTATGTTATCCCTGGAGGACTAGGCGGATTTGGTCTTGAGTTGGCCGATTGGATTGTGATTAGAGGAGCTAAGAAGCTGGTGTTGAGTTCAAGTCGTGGAATCTCGAAAGATTATCAGAGTTACAGAATTGCGTAAATATTTTCATTAAATTATTCTAGTTTTGCAGTACAAAGACTTACTTTTTAAATTATAGACTCTGGAAAACATATGGCTGTGAAGTGTTGGTGAGCACAGCGGACATAACAACTCGAGTTGGATGCGAAACGCTTTTAAAAGAATCGCTGACAAAAGGACCAATCGGTGGTATTTTTAATCTGGCAGTTGTCCTCCGAGATGGATTGTTTACAAATCAATCGGCTGAAAAATTCTTGGAATCATTTGCTCCTAAAGCTTTTGCGACACAATACCTTGACGAGCTATCTCGGAAGATGTGTCCAGACTTGGAACATTTTATTGTCTTCTCAAGTGTATCGTGTGGACGTGGTAACGCCGGCCAAACTAACTACGGAATGGCCAATTCAATTATGGAGCGCATCGTCGAAGATCGTATTGCCAATGGATTCTCTGGCAAAGCTGTGCAATGGGGTGCGGTGGGTGAAGTAGGCCTAGTGGCTGATATGGCGGAAGATAAGATTGATATGGAAATCGGAGGAACATTACAGCAAAGGATCTCTTCATGTCTGCAGGAGTTGGACAACTTGATTGCAACATCAGACACAATTGTAGCCAGTATGGTCGTTGCAGAGAAACGTGTGGGACGTGGTGGAAATGAGAGTATTACAGAGTCTGTAATGAATATTATGGGCATTAGAGATCTCAAGTCTGTTTCACTTGGCATGACTCTCTCCGAAATGGGTATGGATTCTTTGATGGCGGTCGAAATCAAACAAACCCTGGAACGTGACTTTGAACTTTGCCTTTCACCGCAAGATTTGCGATCTTTGACGTTCCAAAAACTGCAGGAATACGAAGATGCTAAGGAAGGAGAACAAAGTGATGCTGTTAAGCTAGTTCTTGCCTCTGATAATACACCCTTGGGTATGGATTTGCTTTTGCGTAATCTGGGAGATGAAGCAAATTGCAACAAAGTTTTGTGTCCCTTGTTGACTTCTGCCGATGCTTCGAAGCTTAACTTAAACCCAAGTATAATAATTCCTGGTCTAGAAGGTACTACTGGTGAGGCTTGGTACGCTATAGGCAAACGATTGTACTCAAAATCAACAGTCTTGCAATTGCATCAAACTGCTGATCTTAAGACAATCAAGGAAGTTTCACAGTCAGTTTTTGAGGTAATTTTTTATTTTTTCTTTGCTTATATCATGTATGTTACCTAAACTGATCTATTCTAGCAAGTGAAATCTGTTTTAAAGTCATCGGAAAAGTTCTACATCATCGGTTACTCATTTGGCACATTTATAGCCTTGAACCTGGCAAGTATGTTGGAAAAAGCTGGTTACCGAGGACAAGTACTTTTGATCGATGGTGCACCACACTTTTTGAAGAAATTAACAATCGGTCATTTGGGTGAAAACTACAAGGATGAAGACCTCTATAATTTACTGCTATCTGGTATCGTGAATCAAATCTTCCCCGACGAAACAACTGAATCAGCGGCCAAAATATTCTTACCACTCAAGACTCTTGAAGAGAAAATGGCAAAATTCATGGAATTTGTTCAAAAACAAAATCTCTACAGCAAGGAGTATGCCAAAGTTATGGTTAAAGCTATGTTTAATCGAGTTAAAATGGCAGCTGAAATTGATCTCGGGACATTAGATGTGCTGAAGTCTGCAATAACTTTGGTGCGGCCATCCGAAGTAGCAATGACGGATGTTGATGAAGATTACTCATTGTCAAAACTAACAAAGAGTACGGTAACAGTGAAATTCGTTGAAGGTAGTCACACAACAATGTTGGACAATCCGAAGTTGGCCAAAATCATTAATGACTTTGATCCGGCGCTGCAAGAAGATAAGACTTTTGAGTTGTACTTAAAAGACGTGAAACCGGTGTCGGTGTTGTAATAATGTTTATTCTTATTTCTTTGTAATTATATAATATTCTTATACATAACCTACTATATTATAAATATGTTTATTAGTTTTAAGTTGTATACTGGTTCATATATAAATATTATATTCAAATACATTACATTTAAATAAATCACATCGAAAATAAACAAATGGCTTTTGATTAATTAAATGAAAATAGACTGACGAGCAACTATAAAATCTTCTGAGGAAAAATTTTGGAGGCACGTTTTTAGGCTAAAACAATTTCCTATTTGGTTGGCAAATGCTAAAGTTGTTAAATAGTTCGATTACAATAGCTTTAGTATAATGAGAAGGTCTGAATAATTATTTCCTGAAATTTATTAATTGAACTGTCATGCAAGAGGTTTGGTTGTACGAAAAACCTGTCCTAAAATTAGCATCGTTTTGAAAGTAAGTAGCTTTTCATTGGAACCAAAACTCAAAAGAAGTCGTACCTACTGATATAGAGTTATTTAAAGTCGAGTTCACCATCAATCAAATTATTGTTTTTTTTCTATACCTTATTCCAAACTGAATATAGATTTTGTACCCGAAAATCACTTTTGATAGAATTTTTCAAGATGAATGAAAGCTTAAAAATTTGTCTACATTGTGTTCGTACTTCCGTAGGTTTCGAAAACCTTTTTTTCGTCCATCGGCCATATCTTTAAGGACCAGTTAAAGCTGTCATTGGTCTTCATCATTGAAACCAATCATTGGACTTTTTTCAGGTTAGTTATAGTTATCATTGAAAGTGTACATATGTCATTCGATGAAAATTTTATGATTAGTATCAAGAATTTTTTGATTGGAATCATGTACTTGAAGTTATAGTTGGTCGTTAAAAGTAAGACTGACAAGTGGGAACACAAAGGAAAACTAACGCTTTCAGTAAATCGTTTTTCTTTCGAAATGTGAGATCAAAAATCAGCTGTCCATTGAAAAGGATTTCACCATTGAAAAATACAAACTTAACTAAAAGAAAACTTCTGGATTAGATATAATATTAAAATGGTTAAAAAGAACTATGACCATTATACTGAAGTGTTTTATATAGTTTTCCTTGAAAGGCAAAGTGTCAAAATTGCGGACTTAAGAAAAAATATTCGTCACGTTCTTCGTACTCAAGTTCGTTGGGAGTTTCAACGAAGATTAAAAAATAAAATTAATCAATGCCAAAATTGCCAAATGTATGGTCATGGTGAGAGAAACTGCAGTATCAAAACCTACTGTGCAAATTGCTCTCAACCCCACAAAACTACCGAGTGTACTTTTACAGGCATTTTCAAATGCGCAAATTGTCAGGGAAATCACAAATCAACTGATATCAGCTGTCCCCGTAGAGTAAAATACCTCGAGATAAGAGGTAAAACAAAATACAAGAGAAGTCCAGCAATGACTCACGCTCAGCCAAACCAGCATAGTAGAACTGTCCCTAACTACATGAGCACACATGATTTTCCTACCCTCCCAAGGCAGAATAGATCTTCTGTGCCTACAACATCAGCAACTCCAGCCGCTCTCCAAGAACGTGGACCTCAACAGCAGTGGACCCAAAATGCAACTGCATACCCTCAAAATGCAACCGTCAATGAGAGTGATCTTTTCACTCAAGACGAACTTTGCTCTCTTACTATGGACATGATAACGAAGTTAAGTGTATGTAAAACAAAATTTGAACAATTTAATGTTATAACGCAGCTTACGACAAAGTATTTATACAATCATGTTAAGTAAATCAAACTCTCTTAATGTTTTATGTTGGAATGCCAGGAGTATTCGTTATAAATGTACTGAGTTTTTCAATTATCTCTGTGATAATAATAATAATTTAGTACCAAACGTAAAAACTAATATTTTTTGAAACAATAGGTATTGAATTAATATTGAATGATAATACTAAATTTAAAATCATTTCTATTTATTTTCCCGGGGATGCTTCTAATGCTCAAATGATTTTTTAAGAGTGATCTTAGAAAGCTTATCACCATTAATGACAAATTTTTACTCGGGGTTGATTTCAACTGCCGGCATCGAAATTGGTAATAATAGTAAAATAAAAGATGTGCAATACCTAGATTTTAAAAACGCAAATTGGAATAGATATAGAACAAAAATCAAACAACACCTTAGAAATACACCCTGTGATATAGATAGTATAAGTAGTTTCCACCAAATTGATGAAAAAATAGATTTTTTTACAAATTCCTTACTGGAATGTGTTGAAGAGTCAATTCCTAAAAAATCAAAAACTACGAGAACATCTGTTCTTCCACAGTACATTTTAAATTTAATCAAGCTAAGAAATAGATTTAGAAGTCAGTGGAAAATATATAGACAAGTTAGTGATTTTAATGAAATGAATATATACACAAAACAAATAGCCTTCGAAATTTCTAAGTTCAGAAACAAAACATGGAATGAAAAACTTTGCACTCTCGATCCAAATTCGAAACCATTTTGCAAAATTGCAAAAGTACTTAAAAATAAAAATAAATTTGTTCCTCACTTAGAACAAAATAATACATTGCTAATTACTAGTGAAGAAAAGGCAGAAGTTTTTGCAGATTTTTTTGAAAACAATTTTAATAATCCGTTGATTAATGAAACCAGTTCAATTGATAACGAAGTATATGACACAATAAATGGCTTAAACCATACTAATGAATCCTTAGTCCTTACCCACAGATGTCTTCGTTTCCAACGAAGACATAAAAGATATAATACGTAATATGCGTAATAATAAAGCACCAGGAATAGATACTCTTAAAAATATTTACCTTAAAGAGCTACCAATCATTGGAATAACATTTGTATGCTTTATTATTAACGCTTGTATCAAGTTGCAATACTTTCCAAGTAAATGGAAAACCGCGAAGATCACACCGATTCTCAAACCAGGAAAACCACCAAATAACCCAAATAGTTATCGTCCAATAAGTCTCCTCAGTAACTTAAGCAAAATATATGAAAAGGTCATAAAAATTAAATTTCTGTATTTTCTTGAGACCTCGAATGTCATACCAGACCAACAATTTGGTTTTAGACAGGGTCATAGCTCCTCACACCAAGTCCTTAGAATTTGCAGACACATTAAAGAAAAAATTAGTGCAAAACAGTGTACAGGTCTTGTCCTTTTGGATGTTGAAAAGGCTTTTGATAGCATATGGCATGACGGGATACTTCATAAATTAAAGTTATTTGGTTGTCCTTTATATCTCGTAAAAATAATACAAAGTTTTCTCAGAAACAGACAATTTAAAGTAAATATGAATAACATACATTCATCATTGAAAAATATATCGTCGGGTGTACCCCAAGGATCAGTATTGGCTCCATTGTTGTACATTACCTACGTGCTTTTTTTCCAGAAATTTGGAATTGCGAAATAGCAATGTTTGCCGATGACACCGCTATTTATAGCTCAAATAATTTTGGCTATGAAATTGAGAATGACTTGCAACATGGTTTAAACAAAATCTACGATTATTTAAATCATGGAAAATTAAGCTTAATGCTGAAAAAACACAGGCCATATTTCTCACTAGAAAAAGAAAAGCCTGTGCCTTACCACTTGGTCAGCTTAAAATTAACAATTGTGATATACCGTGGGTTAATTCTGTCAAGTATCTAGGTGTATACTTAGACAAGACATTAACTTTCCGTGACCATATCACAAAAACCCTAAACAAGATAAGTATTACTACTAAAATGCTTTACCCCCTTATATGTAGGAAATCACCCCTGAGTAAATCAAATAAGATAATCCTCTGTAAAGTAGTTTTTCAAGCTATAATTTTGTATGGATGTCCAGTGTGGGGAACTTGTGCAAAATCGCACATTCAAAAACTACAAATTTCACAAAACAAAACTTTGAAAATTATGGCAAATCTACCTTGGTTTTTTTCCACTCAACTCTTACATGAACAAACCGGTGTATATCCAGTTGCAAGAAAAATTGAATTTCTCAACCAAAAATTTAATTTAAGATGTAGCGTTTCTAAAAATGTATTAATACAAAATTTAATAAACCAATAAATGTAAATAATTTATTTATTTATAAATATACATGTATATATGTTTTTGTTGTATTATTATTTTTTTTTGTTTAAATTATTCATTATTTATTTATTTATTTTCTTATATGTTAATTAATTTATTTATTTATATTGGTTATTTATTCTCTGTTACAATTATTATTTAAAAACGCAAATATTATGCCCCATAGCCTGACAATTCCTTTAGATCTTAAGTTTTATTTTTATTTAGTCATTTTTTTCCTTTTATATAAAACACTGCATAAAACATATTAAATGAAGGTTTTAATCATAGTTTTCCTTCAAATGTAATCTCCAATTCAAAATATCTTTAAAATATTATAAAATTTTTCAGTTGTAAGATATAAATTAAATATCAAATCTCTGAACAAGCTGCGTATTATAAAAACAAAAACAATAATTTGTAAAAAGCATTTATCTATGAAAATAAAATATCTATCTATCTAATATTTGTTTGTAGTAAAACAAGTATGAATCTCATTAGCTTCATTTTAATACCAAATATATTAAAGTTAACTTTCCTAATCGCTTTTAAATCTCGCCATCAAATTTTTAATTTCGAAAACCAATGATAGCTATAAAACAGTGCGTAAGTTGAGTTAAGTGGGTGGCACATTTTGAAACAAAAATACACAGCAAAAGCACAGTGATTATTTTTAATTTTAAATATCCTTTAATCGCTGTGTATACATTTTATTAATCGTATGTATATTCTTTCCTTTCAAAGTAAAATAATAATTTATGTATCTAAAATCTTCTTCTGTAAACTTTGCTGTGAAGTCAATAAGCTAAAACTGTGCCAACTTCTTCATCTAAGGACTTCTATTTGTTTAAAAAAACCAAAGTAAAAATAGAATAATTGGTATTTTTTGTTTTGTTTATTAAAGTTTAAACACTTGGTTAAGTAGTTCCTAGAGTACTTTTTTGGTTATAGATAGTTTGTTTTTGTACCACTTTTTGTAATGGCAGCAGCGCATTTATTTTACACACCGTTCACCAAAGTCGAGAAGAGTATCAAACTCCAGGCCATGCATGACATTCTATACTTGAGACACAATTTCTCGTTAACTTAGAGTGTCCGTATGGGACCATTAAGTTAGTTGTAAGTTATGGATAATTAGCCTAGTTTTATGAATTTTTGTCTAGCTTTAAGATAGGTTAAGAATGAATTAATAAAAATGAATTAACAAAAAAAAAAAAACAAAAAATACAATTTCTCACAGTACGATCACCATGAGTTCCCAATAGTTTCGCCGCGAACATTTATTGGTCCGCTTTTTCTTGCCATTGTTTTTTCGCCTTTTGTTTTGCTCTTCGAAGCTCTAGATATTCATAAATTTTGGACCCAATATGTAGTTAGATTGGCATTGGTAGAACCGTATGGCATGATGGTGGCCATTTGGTTCACCTTGATAACCATAAAACAGTTTCATTTCTTGTTCTACATGAGTTTATTTATTTATTCATCTACGGATATAAATCTTACAGATTACTGACAATTTCGATATAAAAATATAATTAAATACTTAAAGCTAATTTATAATATGCTTTGCAATTGGATTTTAAATTCACATCTGTTTGTAGAAAGATCAAGTTCATCTTGAAAGATATGAAGGAGTATCGATTCTCCATTTCAGTTGCCTAACAACAAATCTTGTGAAAGCCTTTTGAACTCTTTCGAGTTATGCCAATGGAAGTAGAAGGACACCAAACAATATTCAAGGATTGGACGAACTAATGACATGTAAACCGATTTCAGAGCATAAGGGTTAGAAAACTCGTTGCAGTTTCGCTTGACGAAACCAGGCATTGAATTAGCCCTTGCAATTACATAATCTATATGTAACGAATAAGAAAACTTCGGATCAAAAATGACTCCAAGATCACGAATCTTAGATTTGCGATCAAGAAATTGGTTGAACATATGGTAGTTGTGAGTCATGGGAACTAAAATACGATGTGCCGTAAACACATTACACTTTGTGATATTCAATGGAAGGATATTCCTATCACACCAATCAGATAAAACATTTTGAAGATTTTGCTGATCAATTCTATTTTTCATACAAAGACAAATTTTCATGTCACCAGCATACATCAAACAAGATGCATTTTTAAGAAGAGAGGGGATATCATTAACAAATATATTAAAAAGAAGCGGTCCCAGATGGCTACCTTGAGGAACTCCTGATGAAGCTTGTATGATATTAGAGAAGAATTTCCCTAATTTCACGCATTGTGTTCTTTTATAAAGGTAGCTGGAAATCCATTTCAGAAGCAATCCGTGAATGCCAAAAGCTCGAAGTTTAGCTAGAAGAATTTCATGACAAATAGAATCAAATGCTTTTATAAAGTCTGTGTAGATATTATCTACCTGATAACCAGATTCTAATGAATCGACGACATATTTACAATAAAGCATGAGATTTGTTGAAGTAGATTTGCCTGACATAAACCCATGTTCTTCAACGCAAATATGCTCTTTTATACTAAAATACAAACGATCTTTTACTATAAGCTCAAATAATTCAGGTATTGCAGAGAGCTTAGTTATAGCGCGGTAATTTGTTACAAGATTTTTTGGACCAGCTTTGTAAATAGGACTTATGTATGAGCACTTCCACTCATCAAGAAAAACGCCAGTACAGAGAGATTTATTAAAAATTATTAGTTGTGGGAACACTAATGTGAATTGACATTGCTTCAGAACCAGAGATGGAGTTCCATCTGGACCAGGATTTGAGCTGGATTTTAATTTTGAGATACCATTAAGAATGTCAGACTCAAAGAGATGAAGTTTTGAGATATTAGCATTGTTAATGCATACATTTTCTCTTTGACGAAACTTAATTTCGGTATGTTAAACATAAGCCGACATAAAAAAATTTGAGAAAAGTTAATATGAACTCTGTAAATCAAAAAAAACTTACTTAATTACTTACTTAAGATGGCGCTACAGTCCGGGGCGGACCTGGCCTCAACCAACAAGCGTCTCCAGCCAGCTCGGTCCCTAGCTAGCTGTCTCCAGTTTCGCACGCCAAGTTGGTTGAGGTCCTCTCCCACCTGGGTGCGCCACCTGAGTCGCGGTCTTCCTCTACTGCGCCGTCCCTCGGGATTGGATTCGAAGACCTTCCGGGCTGGAGCGTTGATGTCCATCCGCTCTACATGACCTAGCCATCTAAGCCGTTGGACTTTAATTCTGCTAACAAGGTCAGTGTCACTGTACACCCCGTACAGTTCGTCGTTATATCTTCTCCTCCATTCTCTATCCATGCGTACGGGACCAAAAATCACCCGAAGAATTTTTCTCTCGAAGCATCCTAAGACGCTCTCATCTTTCTTTGACAGTTTCCAGGCCTCAGCGCCATAAATGAGAACCGGGATGATGAGTGTCTTATAGATGGTGATTTTACATGCTCGAGAGAGGACTTTACTTCTCAATTGCCTTCTAAGTCCAAAGAAGCAGCGATTTGCAAGAGTTATTCTTCGTTTGATTTCAGCGCTGGTGTCGTTGTCTGCATTAATAGCGATGCCTAGGTAGACAAAGTCCTTAACTACCTCAAAGTTATAGCTGTCCATGGTGACGTTTTGTCCAAGACGTCGTCGTTCAGTGTCCTTTTTTGATGACAGCATATACTTGGTCTTGCCCTCATTGACCACTAAACCCATCTTCTTCGCTTCCGTCGCAATGCTCAAAAACGCTCCACTGACATCACGCTTTGATCTTCCAATTATGTCAATATCATCTGCGTATCCGAGTAATTGGATGGATTTTTGGAAGATTGTGCCTCTAGTGTTGACGGTTGAGTTTTGCACAATTCTTTCCAGAACGATGTTGAAGAAGTCGCATGACAGTGCATCGCCTTGTCTAAAACCTTTTTTGACATCAAATGCATCGGTAAGATCTTTTCCGACCTTGATAGAGCAGCGTGCATTCTCCATCGTCATTCTGCACAAACGGATAAGTTTGACAGGGATGCCAAAACTAGACATTGCTCGGTAGAGCTCTTCCCTATAGATGCTGTCATACGCGGCTTTAAAATCGATAAGGAGATGGTGGGTATCGATTTGAAGCTCCTGGGTTTTTTCCAAGATCTGCCGTAGTGTGAGTATTTGGTCGATAGTGGACTTTCCTGGTCTGAAGCCACACTGATAAGGACCAATCAGGTTGTTGACGAATGGCTTCAGACGTTCACATAATACGGCAGAGATGATCTTATACACAATGTTAAGGAGACTGATGCCTCTGTAGTTGGTGCAGTTTAGAGGGTCTCCTTTCTTATGTATCGGGCACACTATGCTGAGATTCCACTCATCGGGCATGCTTTCTTCCGACCAAATTTTGCAGATGAGTTGGTGCATGCTACCTGCCAAGTCATCGCCTGCTGCTTTGAATAGTTCGGCGGTGATGCCGTCAGCTCCAGCAGCTTTGTTTGACTTAAGTTTAGATATAGCTATCTTCACTTCGTCAAGGTCGGGTAGGCTGAATTGTTAATCTGCGCCGCCGAGGTTGAGTGGTTCTATCTCCCTTACAGCGGGATTCGGTTCGTCATCGCCGTTATATAATTTGGAGAAGTGATCTTTCCATATTCTCAGCATCGACTGCGGTTCTACTACGATGTTCCCTTGATCGTCTTTACAGGCTTCGCTTCGTGGCTGGTACCCTTGGGAGTTTTTTTTTTACCTTTTGGTAAAATTTACGAACCTCATTCCTGTTGTGACATCCCTCTATCTCCTCGATCGCGCGCTTCTCATGCTCTCTTTTTTTCCGTCTATTTTGTATGCCTCTTGTTTCGCTGCGTGAGCTTGCTGGCATTCGTCGTCAAACCAGGGGTTTCGCTGTGGTGGCCGTGTGAAACCTAGCACTTCAGAGGCGGCATCTCTGATGGCTGCAAGGCAATGTTGTCACTGGTTTTCAACGCTTAATGCAGGAAGCATAGGACTCCTGAGGAGGTTATTAGAGACTCGATCGGAAAAGGACATGGCAGTCTCTTGCGATTGTAGCCGTCTAACGTCGAATCTTCTCACAGTACTTCCTTGTTTTGGCTTGGATCGGGATATCCGTAGCTGTACCTTGGCTACAACGAGGTAGTGGTCCGAGTCAATGTTGGCCTCTCGGAATGTTCGGATATCCTGGATACTGGAGAAGTGTCGTGCGTCGATCGCAATGTGGTCAATCTGGTTGACGGTTGATTGATCAGGAGATTTCCATGTCTTTCCTTGTGGATACTAAGATTCGTGAACTGCGTACTACCTACCAGAACGTTTCGCCCAACAGCAAAATCGACCAGCCTGATTCCGTTGTCGGAGGTGGTTTCGTGCAGGCTGTATCTCCCGATTATGCCACCAAAGATGTCTTCTCTTCCTAGCTTGGCATTAAAATCTCCTAAGACAATTTTAATGTCATAGCCAGGGCACTGCTCAAGACATATGAGCAGTGCCCTGGCTAGAGCCAAGAGCTCGAAGAATATGTCTTTGGTGTCTTCATCTTTCTCCTCTGTTGGGGCATGCGCGCATATTAGGCTTATGTTGGCGAATTTAGCCTTGATGCGGATTGTCGTGATGCGCTCGCTCACACTATTGAAACTCAAGACTTTTTGCCTGAGCCTAGTTCCAACAACAAATCCACACCCAAATAGACGCTGTCTTTGTTCTCGGTAGCAGTCGCCGTAGTAGATATCGCAGTCATTTAGTTTGCGTTTGCCTGGTCCATCCCATCGCACTTCTTGGATGGCTGTAATATCTGCCTTGCAGCAGTTTAGGGCTTCCGCTAATTGTTCGGCTGCACGTGGTCTGTTAAGGGACCTAACATTCCACGTACATATCTGAAGTTTGTTGTCCTTATTTCGTTTGCGTGGGTTGTCAACAGTGAATCCGTCCGTATCCGAGGCTTGTTGTTGCTTCGAAACTATGATGTTTTTACGTGGCCAGGAAGTCACCCCGACGGCACAACCCCCAACCTGGAGGGCCAGATCCTTAGTATAACTATAAGGAAGGGGAGCCGGATCTACCGCTCCTTATAGGCCTGGGCTCCGAATATGTCGAAGAAGCCTTATAAGGTGTTCACTATAAGTAGTTCGACCTTACTGGAACTGTAGACGACACCGTTGATTCTATCTCGAGAATTCGTCCGCTGCCGCCTGGATAAGGAGAGGTGCCTTAGTGGAAACACCTCGCCCCCCTCTCTCGTTTGCTGCCCCCAACAACTTTCCACTGGGGTTGGAACCCAATCTGCAGTTGAGGTACTGGGCACCCGATGTTCACCGCGGGGAGGTGAGAGTAGGAGTTGATAGACAGAGGTGGGTTTTGAGAAAAACCTGTGGACGCTTGTGTCCTCTTGAATGCACATGTCTACCATTTGAACAACAATCAAAAGAAACACTACCATCAAATTCCATATTTTCTTGAAGTGCTAAAGAACGTTTCTTTCCGTTTAAGAAAGTCCAAAAGGCTTTGAAATCCGAAGAAATACGGCTTTGGATGTTCAATAGGTATTGGTTGTGCAAATACTGCGGGGTCATATTAAGAATTTTATCATTTACTCTGGATTGGGAATTATTATTTTCCGATTTGAGCTTGCGACATTCTTGGGACTGCTTTTATTATTTGCTCTCTACACGAAGGAGACAAGCATAAACGAATTAGTTCAAGTAACCATTCCGGTGGGTATTATAATTCTCTCTGCAACTGTTGCAGTAGATTCATTTTTTTGGCAACGTCCTGAAGGACAAGTCCTTTGGTATAATACCATTTTAAACAAAAGTGCCAACTGGGGTACATCTCCATTTCTGTGGTATTTTTATTCGGCGATACCACGAGCAATGGGTGCTTCTTTATAGTTTTTGTTTCAATGGGGCTCGTCTTGGAACCACGCATTCGTCCACTCGTACTTAGTGCATTTGCATTTGTATTTTTATACTCGTTTTTGCCTCATAAATAGCTTACATTTATTATTTATATATTTCCAGTACTAAATATTGCAAGTGCTTGTGCATGCAATAGATTATGGATCAATTCCGGAAAATAAGTATGGTTAGGACTTGCCTTAATTGCAGTTGGTCATATAATGTGATCTTAACTTTGTTCCTACTCGTTGTCTCTAGTACAAATTATCCTGGTGGAGTAGCGATGTCCCGTTTGCATAGAATAGGAGCCGGAGCGAGTAATGTATCGATACATATTTCCAATTTGGCAGCCGAGGGTGGGATGTCACGATTCATGGAGATTCGATCTGATTAGAGTTATGATAAGGGAGAAAATCTAACATTCATTGGGACTGATTTGATAAATTATACTTACCTTTTGGTAGAAGCTAAGAGTAAATTTAGCTACGATTTGACCTACCTCCAGGAAAACTATGAAGCTATTGAATTTGCTTACTGCTTTAGCAGAATGGGAATACAATATATTTCCTTTTTGCCAGTGAAAGTCAAAACCAAACCTTGCATCGGGATTATGAAAAAGAAGAGTAATTATGAGAAGAAAAAGGAAAGAAAACTTTAGGTCGAGAGAGTCGAGAAAGTGAGGTGATAACCTCAACCCCAGTCGTCAGAGTTCCACAAGAAGAAGAAATTTTGCCAAAAGAAAAACCACCAATTGAAACAATTTCTTCTCTTCGATAAACACCACAACCACCCTGACATCTATTGAAGAAGATGATGGTGTTGTCTTAACAAATGGTGATTCTCTCGAAGAAGACTCCCCCACTCCAACCAAATAAATTTATTTCAATGAACTAAGGAATTTAGCTCTGGGAAAGATCACAAAATCTACTCGATCTAAGTTACATGAAATGATGGAACAACATTATCGATCTAAAGGATCTGTTATTGAAAAATGATTCAAAAGAGCAACATTATAAAAATGATACTGTAACGTCTTCGTCGAAGTTGGGCGGAAGAGGTGAAAAACGCAATCGAATGACTGCCGAATCGATAATAAGACAAGAAAAAAGTAAACAAATGATCGAAAAGATCTCAATGATGGATCTAACGAAATTTTGTGATTTGGATAAAATTTCAACGAAAGATTGCTTAAAAAGTGTGATCGATGAAATCGATGAAAATAACAAATACATTTTTATTTTAAATTTACGTATTACTATATTGTAATTATTCAATGATTTAAGACAGTTTTTAAGTAACAAGAAAGTATGCAAATTTTTTGGACTTATTAATATACATTTTACGTATCAATTTTGTAAGAAAAATTTAACCAGTTTTTGAGATATCGACTTTCGAAAAGAGGTTTAGTATTTTTTTGTAAAATCATCAAATCAGATCATTAAATATTATTGAGAAAGTATAACAGCTTAAATAGAAAAATGATTGAAATCAATTCATTAGTTCTTTAGAATCAAATTGTATGGAGCGTACCCTTCTGGAAAAAAACTAAAATTTTGTATTTATATAAAAAGAAGCCAAATTAAGAAAATTTAAATAAAATATATCTATTTGTTTTTGGAAAAATTTGAATTTTTAATTTTGGACCAATAAAATTGTGTGGGGACTACTGTTAACTTAGAGCAGTGTACAAATTATAGAAATAAAGAATGTAGTTTTCAAGGATTTTGGTAGACAAATAAACGACAACATTCCACGAAGCTCCAAGATCTGGTGCATTCTCGCCCATATTCGTAGGGCATATTTTATTTTGTCAACACAGAGGCAATGAAGCATTGGAACGGATACAAAACGTTAGTTTTAATATGTCACAAGTAATTTATAATATTGAACAACATAGTTTTGAATTAACGAGCATCGAACTCGAAGTACTTGAGCAGCCTCTTTTTGTATGCAGTGAACAGTGATCATCTGTTACAGAAAAATATAGGGAGCTGTGTACGTCGGTGGTAATGTTGAAGTACCTGAATTCGATGCGTTATTAGATTTAGATTGGTGATTAGACTGGCATTGATTGCATCAATAACAACTTCTGTCATCACGTCTCACGGTCACGGGAATCACATTTTTTCTACAAATCAGAAGTCCAAGATCAAAAATTGTGTTCACTATTTGAGAAAAAAGTCTTTTTTTTAAGCCGGTTTATTATGTTAGTTCTAAGGTCTTTCAATTTTGTACTGCCTGAAATTGTGCGTTTCGCATTTTGAAATCATCGTTGCTACTAGTGTACCCCGAATTAAATGATTTAGGAAAAGAAGCTGCGACCCACACTGATAACTTCCCATCCCGTCTGTCGATTTGTCTTGCTTAAAAGTTTGTAGGTTTTCGTGTTTTCTTAAAAAAGTTGTTACTTGAATTATATAAAAAATTATAAAATTATCAACAATATTTTGCCTATATTTTAATACATAGCTTGATTTCAAAATACATTTTTGTTAACAGGATTTTTAGTCCAAAACTAATTTGTACCAATTTAAGTATCATTTCTTAAATGTTTTTAATTCTTATAAAGGTTGATTTGCTGTTATTTTTCTGGCAGAACTGGTTTAAACAGCTGACGCACGTTATCTATTTTGTTTCACTGTCAAACAACTTCAGTTTGGTCTATTTTAACTATGAATCGTCTAACAAACGAACAACACTTTTAAATTATTGAATTTTATTATAAAAATGCGTGCTCTGTTAAAAAAGTTCATCGCGCGCTTCTTCCATTTTATGGTCAGTTTAATCGACCCACTGAAGAAACTATTCGGGCTATTGTGACTAAATTTCACACCAAATCTACATTGTTGGAGAATAAACCACCAACACGCGTAGAGTGCGAACTGAAGAAAATATCGCAGCTGTATCGGGCACTGTTAATGATGGCCATCAATAACCGATTCGTCTTCGCAGCAAGTGGGCCTCTGTTACCCAACAACGTGGTCAATTTTGAGGAAGGATTTAGATGTGATGCCTTTTAAAATACATCTGGTGCAAGAACTGAACCCGAACGACCTACTGCAACGTAAAATTTTTGTGAATGGGCTCTTGGAAAGTTGGTAGTGAATATTACCCAGAAGCATTATAAGAGGTACCAATCCACCTAGAAAAATTCACAGTTTTGTGCGGTTTCGTCACGTAACTGTGAATGGTGAGCGCCACCGTGAGATGATGTCCAATTTTGTTTGCTATTTTTTGTGGGGCTATGTTAAAGCTCATGTCTATACGGACAAGCCCGCTTCAATTGACGCATTGAAAGACAACATTGAAGAATTTATTCGTGAGATACTGGCCGAAATGTTGGAAAGAGTATGCCAAAATTGTACTTAGCGGATGGACCATTTGAGGAGAAGCCAAGGACAACATTTGCATGAAATAATCTTCAAACATTAAATTATATGGACCGCACTATCGATTCAAATAAAGATTTCATGCATATTTATGAATTGTAAGTATATTTTTTTTGAAAAACTTTAATATAGCTTTTAAAAAAATTACCCTTTATAAACAAATGCAAATTGGATGAAAGAGAAATTGTTTGAAGTCAATATTTTCAATTATTCAAGTGATATCGTGAACCGAACATCAATTTTTTACAATCTGTACGTACTAGTTTTTATAGATCTTATTTTTGTATGAAAAAAACTAACTGCTGGATTTTTATAAAAATTACTGAGTTTCGAAAACTGTTGGAGAATTAAACCTTGTATTTTAAATGTAAACTTTGGCAACCCAACTGCGAAATCTTTCATTACTATTGTCAATTCCTTTAGTTTTTTCTTTCTCATTACTTTTAACTAGTGCTTTCTTTTACTTATATAAAATTGTACTTATCGAACAGACGTGTCTTTTTTCCACTCCGATTTAACCCTGATATTTAACATAGGTTATGGGCCCAGTCCTCCAAAGCGTGGTTTAAGTTTTTGATTAATTTTTGGTCTATTTGTTGTGAAAAGTATTAATACATATTTTTATAGGATGAGTTCCTTAACACAGATAGAGAAATTGAGTACTGACAATTATGCAACCTGGTCGGTGCAGATGAAAAGTCTGCTTATTACTTTGGACTATTGGACTGTTATTGAGGTTAAGTGTCCGGACGATGCTGCCGAGAAGTTGAAGTGGGAAGCTGTCGATAAGAAAGCCCTAGAATATTTAACTCTATGCGTAAAACCATCAGAACTTATTCATATTAAGCATTGTAAAAATACCAAAGAAGCTTGGTTGCTTCTTAGCAAATTGTACAATGCAGATGGACCAGCACGAAAAGTTAATTTGTTCAAGAAATTGGTACGCTTTAAAATTGGGTCTAGGGAAAATTTCGCAAGTCAAATTAATAATTTTTGCACAATTATTGATAACCTACATGAGATCAATGTTAAGGTATCAGAAGATCTCCTTTGCATCTTGCTCTTGTGTGGTCTGCCTGATGATATGGAAAGTTTCGTAGTAGCGATAGAAAGCAGGGATAATTTGCCTACCTTCGAGCAATTGAAGGTTTAGGTGCTGGAGGAAGATCGGAGACGTAGTGAAAAAACTGAGCCAAATAGTGAAAGTGTTCTAGCAGCTAAGGTTCAGAGGATGAAGAAGGTCGATTCGGAAAGGTCAAGTGGCGAGCGACAATCTCTCGATAATGGAATGCACACAAGATCGCGAAATATGAAAAAGGTAAAATGTTATGCCTGTGGCAAGAGAGGGCATTTTCAATCACAATGCTATTCGAAAAAGAAAGAATCCGTAGCAGCAGTCTTAAGTCTGTCTACGTCATCAGCAAAACTCGATAACCAAACCGTTTGGATTCTGGATAGCGGTGCTTCATCGCATATGACAAATGATGAAAAACAGTTCTCTTCGATGGTTCGATCTAATCAAACTGTTGTTTTACCGTCTGGAGAATGTGTTATTGTAAAAGGTACCGGTGATATAAAAGTACGATCACGTTTTTGTGACATTATTTTACGCGATGTTTTGTTTGTTCCCAGCCTACATGGTAATTTTCTCTCAGTAAGTAAAATAATTGAAAACGGGAATACTGTAGAATTTAATGAAAAAGAAACAGTTGTGAAAACTAAAGCTAATATTCCCATTCTTAATGCAAAAATTGATAATGGTATTTTTTATGTAAGGTTCCTAAGAAATACTACCGAGTGTGTTAATGGTGCTTCAATTAAGATCGATAAACAGTTTGAATTATGGCACTCCAGGTTTGGCCATCTAAACAATAATGATTTGTGTATGTTGTCAAATAAAGACATGGTACGTGGACTGAAGATCAAAATGCCTCCAAATTTCAGTTGCAGTACATGTGCGATGTGCAAGATTAATAGAAAGCCATTTCCTAGTTACAAAGAAATTTTCACCAAAAATGTTCTAGAGGTAGTGCATACTGATATATGCGGACCGATGAAGGTGTCTTCGCAAGGTGGATCCCGTTATTTTATAACGTTTATCGATGATTTTTCCCGGTACACAGTTACTCGTTTTATTAAACACAAATCAGAAGCTTTCGAAATGTTTCGACAGTTCATGAATTTTAGCGAAAAACAAACTGGGCGCAAAATAAAGTGTGTGAGAAGCGACAATGGACGCGAGTACATTAACTCACAATTTGAGAATTTATTCAAAGAACATGGAATCGTCCACCAAAATACAGTGAGTTATACCCCGCAGCAGAATGGTATTGCCGAAAGGGCCAACAGAACCCTGGTAGAGATGGTGCGGTGTATGCTTCTTAATTCCAGGTCATGTCAAAGTCTTTGGTCCGAAGCACTTAACACAGCCACATACATAAGGAACAGATGTCCAACAAAATCCCTGTTATCAAAGACCCCGTATGAGTGCTGGTTTGGTAGGAAACCATCGGTTTCTCACTTCAAGATTTTCGGCTGTGAAGCTGTGTCTTTAAACCACCAGAGGACAAGGTCGAAGTTTGAACCAAAAGGTACAAGTCTTGTTTTTGTTGGTTATGCCGATTTAACGAAAGCCTACAGGCTTTACAATAAGCAAAGCAAATCTATTATTATTGCGAGAGATGTCATATTTTTCGAGAATGGTGAACAAAATGTTGTTGGCGAGGAGTTGGATGTCCATGATGATGAAAGGTACAACATATTAGTTTATCCAGCAGAGGATGAAACAGTGAGAAAAGATAATCTCACTGAGAAGTCTGGAGTAATTGGTCAAGCGACTGAGTGCGAAGTTGCTGAAGCTATAGAGGAAAATCATCTTCCAATTGCCTCCGATGATAATAGTTTTTCAGAAGATGATCAAGTTGTTGTAGGCAAACGGAAAAGAGGCAGGCCAAGAATTATACGAACTGGCAACGCTGGACGCCCGAGAAAAAAGTATATCACTGACAATTTGGAGCTCTTGAACGCGGTGACTGTGACTCCATCCAATGTTTATGATGCCATGAAATCAGAAGATAGTATCAAATGGAAACATGCTATGCAGGCGGAGTATGATTCGTTACTTAAAAATAACACCTGGGAATTGGTAGATCGGCCGGTTAATAAGAATATAATTGGATCGAGATGGATTTTTTCAACAAAATTTAATCCAGATGACACGGTAGAAAAATTAAAGGCACGACTAGTTGCGCAAGGATGCTCTCAAGTTTACGGCGAAGATTTTTACGAAACTTACTCTCCTGTGGCAAGGCATGCAGCAACACGCCTTTTATTGGCACTATCGGCTAAGCACACGCTGCTGGTCAACCACATTGACGTAGTATCAGCTTATTTGAACGAGGAGCTAGAAGAAGAGGTTCTTATGGAACAGCCCCAAATGTTCGTGAGTGAGGAATATCCGAATAAGGTCTGCAGATTACAAAAGTCTCTATATGGGCTCAAGCAGGCTGGGAGATATTGGAATGAAAAAATCAATTCCCTTTTGAATGACATAGGTTTTCGAAGATGCGAAACAGACAATTGTATTTACTTCATGAATCACCAAAATGAAATCAACATAATATCTATTTACGTCGATGATTTGTTAATAGCCAAGAAGCCAAGAAGCCACTATGAAAAATATAATTGAAAAATTGTCATCCCAAGTTGAAGCTGTTGATCGTGGGCCTATTAAATACTATTTAGGTTTGGAGATTCAGCGAAATGGTCTTCGAGGCGAATTTAAAATACATCAACAGAGATATACCTTAGAGTTGCTGAAGAAATGGGGAATGCTGGATTGTAAGGGTGCTGCAACACCATCTGTAGAAGGTTCCATACTAGAAAAATGTGAAGATGAACATTGTGCAGGCTCTAATATCAAGGAGTTCCAATCGTTACTTGGAGGTCTTACATATTTAGCAACAATGTCGAGACCTGACATCATGCACATTGTGTCCAGATTAGCTCAGTACCATAGTCATCCACACCAAGAACAATTTGTGGCTGCAAAACGGGTTCTAAGATACCTCAAACTTAAACCCAAAGGTATGTTAACTTATGCTCCTAATAATGAAAATCTTGTTTGCTTCACAGATGCAGACTGGGGATCAAACCCAGTAGATAGAAAGTCCTTGAGTGGTTTTGCTCTGTTCTTTTGTGGCTGCCTTATTGCTTGGGAATCGAAAAAACAACCCATTGTTTCCTTAAGCACGATGGAAGCTGAATATATTGCGATGTGTCAAGGGGTTAAGGAAGTTGCTTTTCATCGTAGTCTATTGAAAGAAATTGGCTTCAACGATTATGCTGACAAAGCTTCTACAGTTATGTGCGACAATCAAGGAGCTCAGTTTGCAGTAAAGAATCCAATTGTTCATAAACGAAGTAAGCATATCGACATTCGTTTTCATTACATCAGAGAAAAGTATATGTCTGGCGAAATTGATATCAAGTATGTACCATCATCAGAGAATGCTGCCGATATATTTACAAAAATGTTGTCATTGAAAAAACATGAACTTGCTTGTACGATGTTAAAGATTACGTTCTTGTAAAACTAATGCTATATCTTTACGTTATTTGCCTAATGAATTAAGATTGAATTCTATTTTTGTTTTGTATAATTATATAATTACTCTGAATACAAATTGATCATTATGTATCGCACTTTGGTTGAGGCGGAGTTTGTTGGAGAATTAAACCTTGTATTTTAAATGTAAACTTTGGCAACCCAACTGCGAAAGCTTTCATTACTACTGTCAATTCCTTTAGTTTTTTCTTTCTCATTACTTTTAACTAGTGCTTTCTTTTACTTATATAAAATTGTACTTATCGAACAGACGTGTCTTTTTTCCACTCCGATTTAACCCTGATATTTAACAAAAACAATATTTTCTTTGAGATAAAATTATTTTTAATTTTTAAAAAGAAATTTGAGTCGAAAGTAAATTTTTACCAATTTGTATTAATTTTTTTTAGGCTTTTATTTTTTTTGTAAATAAAAATGTCAATTCGATTTTTCTAAACATTTTACCAGATGTTGGAAACGTTGTTCTTCAGGGCACAAAATCGTTTTGGAGATAAACTCATTTTTGTTTGTAAAATTGTGGAGGCGACAAATTTTTTTATTTATAAAAGAACCGGTAATCTGAATTTTTTTCAAAAATACACTTGTTTGGTATCACGTTACAATATATGATATAAAATTTAATTCAAGTCTCTAGTCTCATTATTAGTTCGTGAGATATTTAGGGTTAACTAAAATGTTCACCTTTTTTACTTCCAATAGGAAGCTATTGTAATGGGTCCGATTTGTCAAATTGAAAATTTTGACATTTCTCGACGTTTCAAGGTCCTTAGAGTCGAAATAAAAGATTTTTAGGAAGATATATGTGCGTGCGTGTGTACGTACGTTCACGACGTTTTTTTCGTTGTCCATAGCCCAAGAACCAGGAGAGATATCGACTTCAAATAAATTTTGTCTTACCGATAATAAGGCAGAAAGATGCAGAAAGGGCTCTCAAGAAAATTGCGTTAGAGGTTTTTTTACCATAGCAGTTTGAAAAAAAGATGAAAATTTGGGTTAACCCTAAATATCTCAAGAACCGAAAACGCTAGAGAATTGAATTAAATTTTATATACTAGTAATATATTGTAACGTGATACCTAACAAGTATATTTTTTGAAAAAAAATCCAATTAGCGCTTTTTTTTACAAATCAGAAAAACTAAAAAAAATGTCACCTCAAAAATTTTACGAATACAAAATGATTTCATCTCCAGACCAATTTTCTGCAACAAAAATAACGTTTTTAACATCTAGTACATTTTGAGAAAAAGTTTTAAAAGAAAATTTAAGAAAAGTTGGTAAAAATTGATTTTCGACTCAAATATCTTTTCAAAAATTTGAGATTATGGCTTCCAACTAATTTAATCTTATAAGAAATACTGTTTTCACCATTCAGACAAATTTTGAGAAATAAAAACCTAAAAATTTACTTTCGACTCAAATAGATTTTCAAAAATTAAAAATATTTATTGTCTTAAATTTTTTTATTTAACAGAAAATATTGTTTTCGGTATTCAATAGTTTTTTTTTAATAAAAATCTAACAGTCCGTTTTTCATAAAAAAATATAATCTACCGAAAATAGTACACAAATTTTGTAAAAATTTATGTTTGCATCTTGATATCTCTCAAATTAATTTCATTCATCCAATTTGTACAAAAATTGGTAAAAATTTGTTTTTGACTAAAAATCTATTTAACAAAACTAGAATTTCAAACAAAACTATTTCTTTATATGAAAAATATTGTTGGTAATTTAAAATTTTTTAAGAATAATTCAACTGATAATTTTTTAACTCAAAACGACAACCTACAAACTTCTAAGCAAGACAAATCGACAGACGTGATTGGAAGTTATCTGTGTGGGTCGCATCACAGCATCTTTTTTTAATTATTATGGTAAAAAAAACACCCAAAATGTTCAATTCGACAAATCGGTCCAATTTCAATGACTTTCTATAGGAAGTTAAAAAACTGTAAACATTTATTTGAGTAGCCAGCTGTGCTATTACATAATCCCTAATATAACGTTTTTGGCCTTAAGCTCGCACAGAACTGAGAACCTGAGCGTCATTAGAACGAAGCACGCCGCCGCGCCGCCGCGCCGCCGCCTGCCGTTCTAATGATAAGCGACATATAACTATGGGAACGGACACTACGGCCCATACAGAAATTCTAATTCCCCTTTGGTTGCGGGAGTTCCTGAAAGGTTGCGCTAGTTGAACTTTAATTCTACAAGTAAATATAAAATTAGTGCCCAAATGCTTAAAAATAGAATGATTAATTTTAAAACACCAAGGCCACCACATACCGCTTCGACTACACCTGCATACAAAAAAAAATCGATATAATGTTGTTCTGAAGGGTGATTTTTTAGCTATTATCTTTTTGGCAACACTGGTTTAAACAGCTGGCGCACGTTTCGAGTTTTGTTTCATTGTCAAACATCTTCAGTTTGATCTACAATTGAACCATGAATCGTCTTACAAAAGAACAACGCTTGCAAATTATTGAATTTTATTATCAAAAATGCGTGCTCTGTAAGGAAGGTTTATTGCGCGCTTCTTCAAATTCCTGTTCAGTTAAGCAACGAAGCTTATTTTTGGCTCAATGGGTACGCAAATAAGAAGAATTGTCGATTTTGAGTCAATATCAGGCAGAAGAAGGGGCGAACGCAGAAAAAAATGGGTTATATTATTTTTTAATTCTAAACGTCACGTTTTTTTTCTTTCTTGGAACTATTTTATATAAATACTAAGAAATAAAAAAAAAAGAGGCTGGGATGCGACCCACACTGATAACTTCCCATCCCGTCTGTCGATTTGTCTTGCTTAAAAGTTTGTCCATATGTACTCGTATCAATGTTTACCAAATTTGCGTACTATTTTTTGTAGATTTTATTTTTTAAGAAAAAACGGACTGTTGGATTTTTATATAAAAATTACTGAATATCGAAAACAATATTTTCTGTGAAATAAAATAAGTTTGAAGCCAATATTTTGAATTTTTGAAAATATACTTGAGTCGAAAATCCATTTTTACCAAATTTTATTAATTTTTTTTAGGGTTTTATTTTTTGTAAAAAAAACTGTCAATTCGATTTTTCTCAACATTTTATCAGATGTCAAAAACATTGTTCTTCGTTTTATAAAATGGTTTTGGAGATGAAACCATATTTTAATCGTAAAATTTTGGAGGTGACAAATTTTTGTTTCAGTTTTTTTGATTTATAAAAAAAAACCGTTAAATGGATTTTTTTCAAAGATATATTTCTTTGATATCACGTTACAATATATTATATAAAATTTAATACAAGTCTCTAGCGTTTTTTGTTCGTAAGATATTTAGGATTAACCAAAATTTTCACCTTTTTTTCAAACCCTTTCTGCATCTTTCTGCCTTATTATCTGTATAACAAAATATATTTGAAATCGATATCTCTTCTTCGATGTCTATTTCTTTGTAGATGTTAAGTAACATTAGCCGCTTCTCTCTGGTTTTGCTCCGCAGATAACTCTTTAATCTACGCAGACATAAGAAAAACAGCTCAATTGTAGCCACCGATACTGGCAGTGTCGCACCGATTTGTATCGCAAAAATTTAAAGGGTCTATAAAGTTCTCGGGCGGTTTTTCATTTGAAATACTCAAGCAATGTTTGCAAAAATAGTTTCTTTAACATTGACAACTATAAAGAATTTATAAGAAATAAGAATACAATTTTTACCTGCGCCACATTCTCATCTCAGCTAGAATATTATCTAAACATCCTCTTATAATCATCTGGCCATTCATGAAACAATACTTCAAACGTTCTTTTTATGTCTTCTTCATCAAGTTTGCATTAAGTAATTGAAGATAGTTGAGAAACCGATTTTTTAAGTGAACCAGCAAACTGTCCCAAAGAAACATAGACAGAACGACGAAAATAGCGATTTGCTTTACGAAATTTATATTGGTCTGGCGATATGTCAAATTATCTCTCCAGGTGTACCCTGATTGGTACAAAAACGCTTGAAGTCAAAAGGAACGCTCAAAGCATAATTTTTATCAAAGATATTGTTTCAAATCGATTAAATTTTATGCAATTACTAAATCTTATATGCTTTTATGTCCCATAAGGAATACTGAGGAACAGATGTGTACTTTTCCATGTTTACACTCACAGAACTAATTATGGAATTAATAAACCCATTTCGTCTTCGTTGTCACTATTCAATTCGGTTTGCAATGAAGTTGACATCACAATGAGTCGAAACCAGTTTAAAAACATTGTTTTACAGATATTGAGTTAATTTCAATTATAATGTAACATTAATGCTATTAGTTCAGCTTGTGCCTATGTATGTATGTATCAGGGTTGTTGCGGATGTACAAATTTTGACATCCGCGGAAGCGGATGCGGATGCGGTTTTTGAAACTCACATCCGCGGATGCGGATTTTAGAATTTATTAAATAAAAACAATTTTCAAGTCCGTAAATAAAGGAACATTTTATTGATTATCTTTGCGTTTAATAATTATATTTAAAATTGGGTGAGTTAATATTTTAATAAAAAACAAGATTACAGCCTTCTCAGACTGTTATCTGTTTCTTAGTGGATCGTATATTAATCCAGCTCCACTAAATAGTTGTTCGCTAGGAACACTGGCTGGTGGAGGTGATTAATACCTCAGTGCAACTTTGGCGAGCCTTTTAAAGTCTGTTTGACGGACTTTCCACCAATCAAGTGGATTATTATTCAATTCTAGTCTTTTTTCATTTCGGTAACATGCTAACTCCAGATCAGATTCTCCTTCACCTTCGTCTTTAGTTGATGAATCTAACATTATTGCCATATCGTTTCCGAAGCAATCCTTGTATCTTAAACCGGACGTTCCTGGTTGCGAATGTAAAGTCTCATCCATTTTCTTCTTTTTTGTGTTGTTTGCATTTGGTGACAACGTTTGAGAACTGGTGCTTTATGGATAAATGTATCATCTTAAGAATTACATCTTTCATTCTTTCCTCGGTGATGGGTTTGAAATATTTATGCTTATAGCGAGGGTCTAAGTATGTTAAAATCGCATACAAATCGTTGCCTTGCAAAGATGACAATTTTGTTGAAAAATGAGATTTAAGGCTGCCAGCCGAATGGTATCAGTGTCCGATGGTTTTGATAAGTATTCATCAAGTTTTTTCTTAAGCATTTGAATTATAGGAATCACAGATGATATAAGTGCTTGAGAACTGCACATTCAATTTCAACTTTCAATTATTTTCGAATCTTCTGCCAAAATTGGTTCAATATTGTTGTCATTGGCATAAATACTTAATGCATCTTTATCTTAGAAAAACGCTTAAGCATATAGATTGTGCTATTCTAGCGTGTCACACAACCTGGAGTACTTTAAGATTTGGTTGATTAAGTCTGTCCTATATTTTGTCTAGCTGTTTTTGAGCAATAGTTGAATTGTTGAAATGGGTTGAAATTTTCTTTAATTTTTGCTTAATGTCTTTTATATTTACAATTTTCATCTTGTGAATAGTGCAATCTAAATCAGTCAATGATGCTAGTCGCATACCTCTTTTCACATTGGAGCCCTCATCTCGTATAATACAGTTCATTTTTCCTTCAAAATATTCCATTCGGTAAGCATTGTGTTAAATTTGTCTGCATTGATGTCACTTGCATGGCGATCCTCAAGGTCTCACATTTTAATACAATTGATGTTCGTTCAAAGTTTTCTGATACTCCGTGACAAGTTAAGCTTATCAAGGAAACACTTGAGCTGGGATCTGTCCAAATATCAGAAGTAAAAGACATGTAGTCATATTTTTCAATCAATTCTTTGACTTTAACAGCAACTTTTCCGTACAATTCATTGCAAATAAAATCAGTAAAAAAGTTTCGTCCTCTAGAATTATATTTGGGTGCTAGTTCTTGTATAAGACAGCGAAATCCAAGTCCGTCTACAAAGTTAAATGGTAAGTTCTGAAGCACTATCATTTCTCCAAACCAGGCTTTATCAATGTTAAGGAAACAATAAATTGAGCATTTTGTATTACTTTTAATAAAGTGTGTAGTTTGACTCCATCACTTTTCAAATTTTGTTCATCCAGGATCTCTAATGACGAGCAGATATGCTCATAAACGTCATAAAACACACTAATGGAGTCTTAATGCTCAACCCAACGCGTTTCGCAATATTTTAAAACCGTGTTTGTTTTGCTTTTTGACAGGAAGCGTGTATTTGGTCTTTTAAAATTGTAGCTGCCTTGTTTGAAATTCTGAACAAATTAACAACCTCTTTGATGGTTTCAATGCAATCTCATATTGGTGAAATATTACAGGCGTATGTAATGGCCAAATTCAAATTATGGTTCGCACAGTGGACGTAAATCGCTTGTGGATATAATTATCTGAACTTGGCATTACAGCCGTTGAATCTTCCACGCATTGCACGCGCCCCATCATAGCCTACGCAATCAAAATGGTACAAAAATATTATGTTATACTAAATCATTTAAGAAACCCTATTCCAGTTACGTCTTCAACTGGTTTATGAGTTGGAAAAGAAATCTGTACCATTTCTGTTTTTTTTCTTTTGAACAATAATGGATATTTGTATACTGCAAATATTCTGATATTTCGGGGGGTGTTGTATCCCCCAAACAATGGCGGATCCAGGGGGGGGGGTCGTAGGGGTCATGACCCCCCCTGGGAGATAATTTGTTTGCTTTTTCGTAGGAATTCCATTCAATTCAAAACAAATCGTATTGCGTTAATGGATATGACCCCTATTATATGTTCAATTATTTATTTTTTGTATATGATAACAACATTTGTATTTTACTTCCTTAAACTTTGTTGCTAAAAGTACTACTTTTGACTGAAGAATTGGACCAGGAACATGACATGAATCGGATATTCAGCCCTATTCCAAAAACTCTGCAAAAATTTATCAACTTTTGACCAACTGACGATGCAGGGGGGTCATACTTATACAGTTAAGTTGTATAAGTAAAAATTTCATTTAAAGATTTATTAGTAATTTAACGACATTCACACAAAAGTAGTTTGCTGTCAAAAACAACTCAAATTTTGATTTTCGCTCAATTTAGAACTTGAAATGACTTTATTCATGCTTTAAAATATTTTCATAAAATTTGTTTCTAAGAAAAAGAGCAAATATTCAGCATTGGCGGATCCACGGGGGGGTCATAGGGGTCATGACCCCCTCTGGGAGATAATTTGTTTGTTTTTTCCCTTTAATTCAAAACTTATCGTGTTGCGTTAATGGACATGACCCCCATTATATTTTAAATTATTAATTTCTTGTATATGAAACCAAAATTTTGTAGATTACTTCCTTAAACTTTGTTGCTAAAAGAACTACTTTTGACTAAAGATTGCACCATGATCATAATATAAATCGGATATTCAGCCCTATTTCAAAAACACAGCACACATTTTTCAACTTTTGACCAATGGACGATCCAGGGGGGGGGGGGTCATATGAGCCATACTATAATATAGCTTATACAGTTAAGTTTTATAAGTAAATATTTCATCTAAAGATTTGTTAGTAATTTAAAAATATTCGCCATAAAGTGGTTTGCTGTCAAAAAAACTAAAACTTTTTTTTTCACTCAATTTAGAATTTGAAAAAACTTTAGTCATACTTTAAATTATTTTCATAAAAATTCTTTCTAAGAAAAAGAGTAAATGTTCAAGTTCTTAAGAAGAAACCTTGAATAAGAGATCATCAATGATCAAAAATGTATTTTTTTTATTTTTAATAAAATACTAATTTTGTTTACAAAACTCGATATCTCAGAAAGGGAACAACATTTTTTTACGAAATTTAAATGTAAAATGTTCATATATTTACGAGTATAAGCTCTTTATTTAGTGCTTATACCAAAAATATTTTTAAGACAAAATTTAAAATGATTTTCGAAAAAAATAGGTTAATCTAGATTTTTCGACAAATAAAATGGCATTTAAGTTTTTGAGAAGAACTTTTTTTAGAGGTACATTAAATAAACAGACTTTTATGAAGAAATTATCAAGCTCTTGCGACCCAGTCGTGCATTTTATTTCTTTCAAAATTTGTTTTCTGTTGAATACAAAAGATCTTAAAAAGTTAAATAAATCTACTTTTGAAGTGAATTTGCTTTGGGTGCTCTAGAACTGAGATTTAAATACGAATTTCAATAATACAAATTTCCGAAAAAATCAAGTGGCACTTTTGTTAAACTGATGGCTAAGGTAAAAACATAATAAACGTTTCATATCTATTGATATAAAAGCTTTGAAACGTGTAATTTGTGAGTACTACAAAACTTTTCTTCCTAACTTATTTGTTTACTAAACTTATTTTGTTTTAATTTAGTTTTTTTAGAGAAATCATGTTCTTAAATACAACTATTTCCTTAAATTCAAGAACCAAACCTTTTTATCTCTACAATTTTTAAGTTTTGTTGACGCCTTTATAAGATCCAAATACGAGTAAGCTGATTGATAACGATAGTAATAAGAGACTCCCGGAAATTGAGTTCGACAAAACTACGTCAAAAAAAGCCCAACATTTTTACATATCAGATCCTCTCTCATTTTCTAGATTTTTAAAAACGTTTCAAAACAATTTATTACATTTCTACGCGCAATGCGCCAAAAACCCTTTTTTTTAATTCATTTTTATTATTTCATTCTTAAACCTATCTTAAGGCTAGACAAAAATTCATAAAACTAGCCTAATTATCCAACAACTAACTTAATGGCCCCATACGGACACTCTAAGTTAAACTATAACACTAACTACTATTGTCTTTCGGCCCTAAGCTCTATTTTAACTTCCATTCAATTTTATTTATTTTTGTATTATTTAGAAAATTAAAAAAAACTAATATCAATATCCATTTTATTTTTACTTAAAAACTACCTAAAATGAGGTCCCTAATATAAAACTTAAAATTAACTTAAACTATCTATTCTACCTTTAAACTACTCAAAACTAGTGTTGTCTTTTTTTGTATGTTTTTTAAATTTTGTTTTAATTTATATTCCATGTTTTTTGTTTGTTTTTCTTCTTTTTTTTAATTTTTTTTATTATTTAATTTTTTTTGTATTTTTTGACTATTCTACTTAAAACTTAACAACAAAACTATAAAACAAGTATGTAAGCCGGCCAAGGCTTAAAACCCCATCCCAACTACCCAATATCAAATGCCGATTGAGTAGTGTGCTTTAAATTATTTTCATGAAAATTGTTTCAAAGGAAAAGAGCAAATATTTATAATATTAATATATTTTATATTAATTTCCTTAAATTCCTTAAACTAGCCTTTAATTTTATTATTACATATTTTTTTGACACACATAAATAGTGAGCATTGAAGTGATTTTTACTGGCGACATATAAGCATTATATTGCAAGTTTTTAAGTAAACAATTTCGAACTAGAGCTTTTAATCAAATATGACATTACGACGGTAGAGAAGTCGAAAAAGTGGGTACCCGGATTCCATCCGTCTGTTTGTCTTTACTGGCTCCTACAGTCCAAGCAATTGTTCTGATTGAAATTAAGATTTTCAGCTGATTAGTGTAGGGAGTTTCATATTTTTTTATAATACAAAAAATAACAGCAGTTTGGTTCAAACATATTTTATTTTCTAAAACTTTCTCAAAATTGTGTGTTCTTAATTTGGCTCTTTCTACAAGAAAAACACATTTTCGTATTGCTCCAGATGGGTACACCTCAAAAAAATCTTTATTTTGTTTTAAAGTTTTCTCAAGAACTAATGGAACGATTTCAAAATTCTTCTCTTTCTGTGCAAGCTCTTGTCAATGATCAAATTGATGATAATTTTTTTTTTAAATCAAAAATGTATTATTTTTTTATTTTTAATAAAATACTAATTTTGTTTGCAAAACTCGATAAAGGGGACAACATTTCTTACGAAATTTGAATGTAAAATGTTAATATATTCAAAAGCTCTTTATTTAGTGCTTATACCAAAAATATTTTTGAGACAAAATTTAAAATGATTTTCGAAAAAAATAGGATAATCTAGATTTTTTGACAAATTAAATGGTTTTTAAATTTTTTAGAAGAACTTATTTTGGAGGTACATTTTTAAATCTTAAATTATAGGCAATATTTTTAACCGACTTTTTGGAAGAAATTATCAAGTTCTTGCGACCCAGACGTGCATTTAATTTTTTTTTCAAAATTGGTTTTCTGTTGAATACAAAAGATTTAAAAAAATTCAATAAATCTACTTTTAAAGTGAATTTGCTTGGATGCTCTAGAACTGAGATTCAAACATGAATTTCAATAATACAAATGTCCCAAAAAAATCAAGTAAAACTTTTGTTAAACTAATGGCTAAGTGAAAAACATAATAACCGTTTCATATCTATTGATATAAAAGCTTTGAAACGTGTTATTTGTGACGGCTACAAAATTTGTCTTCCCAACTTATTTGTTTGCTTACCTTACTTTGTTTTAATTTATTTTTTTTAGATAAATTATGTTCTTAAATACAACTATTTCCTTAAATTAAAGAACCAAATTTTTTGTCTCTACAATTTTTAAGTTTTTTTTGACGCCCTTATAAGATCCAAATACGAGTAAGCAGATTGATAACGATAGTAATAAGAGACTCCCGGAAATCGAGTTCGAAAAACCTACCTCAAAAAAAGCCCGATATTTTTACATATCAGATCTGTTGTATCTGAACAAGGAATTATTAGTATCTAATACTCAACAGTACATTATACTGTACTTTTCTCAATCAAGTTAGCAAACTATGTATATATTATTATTTGTCAATCTGATTTATATTCTTCACTAATAATCACTTTTTGTACAAACGTGAAAGAAAAAACACGTATCTTAAATAAAGCATTTTAATTCTTTTGTAAATGAAGGATTTTCTTTATTTCTTACAATACAATAAGATCCTCTCTCATTTTCTGGATTTTTAAAGTTTTGCAGCGTTCTTCGCATTAAAAGAAATGAAAACAAGAAAAGTGTGTTTTGGTTTTGGAAAAAAAAACAACGTTTTAAAACAATTTCCTTCATTTCTGCGCGAAATGCACCAAAAACCATCTAAGCTATTGTATTTTAGGTCCTAAATATGGCATTTTTAGACAACTGTTCGAATCTTGGAATGCTTTCATATGAGTCATCCAAATTAAATAGTTAGACCATAACTTGCAGGACAACAGTGTTCTAAATAATTTTATAACTAAAGTTGTCATTTTAGCAATTATTAAATTTTGTAAGCATCCTTACAAAACATTAGAGAACATTTTTAAGCAGTGAGTAAAAACTCATCTAATTGTGTGACCCCCCCCCCCCCTGATGAAAAGTCTGGATCCGCCCTTGCCCTTATGCATTTTGCTGAATTATATGTGTTTTCTTTTGAAAAACTAGCTTTTAAAAAATCACCCTTTATAAAACAAAAATTCTAACTCCTTCCCCTCCTAATAATCATGATCCGCTCCAGTTTATTTATTGCAATTTTATTTACTATGTACAATGTACAACCATTTGTAAATCCAATACAAAACAAAACAAAAATATATTCCAAAATTCAGCGTAATTAAATTAGTGAATTTTCGTACATTTCTTAAGTCCATCCATTATAATATTCGAATTATTTAAAATTTGTTTCCGATTCGATGGTTGCCTGATATGCATGTCTATAAATTTTGAATTAAATACTTCATTACATCTACAGTGTGTTACAATTGCAATGACCTTTTTTATATAAACTACTGGTAGGTAATTCATTCGGTTTTAAATTCAATGTTAGTGAGTTAGTTACAACAATATGTATATCGTTATAAATATAGTATCTATTTCGAAAACAACTGTGTTGCTATTAGCAAAAATAAAATTGAAAAAATTAATTAAAATGCCTGGAAAAACTTTAAACGTCTACCATTACAATGCAATGCACTTAAAATTTAATTCGGAGCAATGCATTATATACCTGTACGTACTGTCTGTATGCATTTTTAAAAACTGAAGAAGGTGTGACTAACTTTTTCGAAATTAATTAAAAATTCAGGGAATTGAACACTCGATGTAAAACCGAATCAATAAAAGCCATAACACGCTTCGAAAACGTTCAATTGTCGTTCGTTCAGTGATCGTTTATGCAATTCAAAATTCTTCCATAATACAATTCCAATTTGTCGAAAAGATTCGTTTTTAATCAAAGAGAATAAAATTAGTGAAAGAATTTATTGAGATTGACAAAAACGTTATTTTTGAAAATTGTTGTGATCTAATAATAACAAATAAAAACCTAAAAATAAAGACGATGGCTTCGAGATTTGGAAATGATACGAATACTCCTCGTCCGGATTTATCGAGACCTCAATACTATCGTTCGCATCCTTTAAATAAGGATGATGAAATTGTAATTAGTGGGATGTCGGGCCGATTCCCGAAGTCGGATAATATTGCTGAGTACAGCGAAAATTTATATAATAAAGTAAGTGTTACACAATATACAATAATATTATGTATATTCGTAGGTTAAGTTTATTTAAGTTTCTTTTATGTATAGCTTAAAGAGCAACACAATATTTTCGGATGATATTAAGCTGAACTTGTGAACTTTTTAATAAACAATATTTTTGTGTGTAAGACATGTTAATTTTCTGTGCGCAAGTCTTTTGAATAAATGGAAAAATAGTTAATTAAATCACTTTTGTTTTATACTGCGAAATTAAATGAATATGAATTTTTTTTTTGAACTCGTTTTATAATTTGCAATGTTTCAGTTAGACTACAAAATTTGTATTCAATTCATAATTTTTTTTATTTAACCTTGTTAATTTCTATAAGCAAATATGATTGAGTTATTAATTAATACAAAAACAAAATAGCTGGAATCAGTACAAGTCTATTGCAATTTCTATGTTAATATTATTTTTGTTTTTAGTATCCGTGGCGTGATAGTTGTTGCGTAAGACTGTCATGCTAGAGGGCATGGGTTGAAGCCCTGCCTATACTAGCTAAGGTTTTTTCACAGGTTCCGCCTCTTACGAGATGTTTCCAAATTCCTTAAAGAGTAATTTTTATCATAAAGAGTGTTTTCTCAAATTAGCAATTTGGAATCGCCATAAAACCCCTCCATCCCTAACATCCATCCATCGTACACCGGAATGGTCGAGAGTTGTAAGTTACTAGGCCCTAGTTTTTAATGAACTGTTGCGACGCCTAATTTATTTATTTATTAATTTGATTTTATTTTTCATGTTTTGATGATTTTAACGTTCTTAGTAACGATGCTTCCTGATTAGAATTTTAATTTTTTATACCTAATTTTTTTTAAGGATAGGTTCAATTTAATAAAATTTGCATCGTATTTCCTCTTTAAAGTCTTATCATCATAATTGGAAACATTAAATATTGAATCATATAAAAATAAAATGCACGACTGGGTCGCACGAACTTGCTCCTGTATGCGAAGAGTCTGTTTAAAAAAGTACTTATATAAGATTTAAAAATATACCTGTAAAATAAGTTTGTCTTCAAAGATATAAATGCCATTTAGTTTTTCAAAAAAAAACCGCACGATCTTTGTATTTGAAAACCATAGTACTCTCATGAGCAGAAACTTTTAGGGCGACCAGATGCCGAGTCGATGGTGGGCGTGGCGTTAGTATCGAAAGTGGAGAAATTCAGAGGGAGCGAGAGAAAAATATTATTTCTATTCGCATAAGCAGCAGAATAAGTGAGATAATTAATTTTCCACCCATTTTCTACACAATTTCCTTCATTTTATTTGAGTCTATCCTCGTATATGTTTTCACATAAAGAGCTTCCATTTGAAGGTTGATGAATTTGTTTTTGTTTTATTTATATCAACGCACTTTATATAACAAACAAAATGGCTTAATATTGTATCTAATAAGGGGATGAAACAAACTTTTGAATGCTTAAGTCAGCTGTTTAGGATCTTTCACCGATATTTGTTTTTATTTACATTCATAAGTCTGCTTTTACTTGTGTGCGATCTTTGTATATGAAAAATGGTTTCTATTATCTATAAAGCTACAATGCGATTCATATAGATTCAACTTGTTCCTTAAAAGCTTTTTTTCTTTAGATAGCTTTATTGTAATTTCATATTAGGAGAACCAGGATGGAAAATAAATAAAATAAGAAAGAGGCAGACCATGAATGTTTAAATTGTAAGGCGATCGCCTATTGGTTGTGTAGTTAGGTAGCAGGTAGATGTCTAAAAAGACCATAGAATAGTTCACTTGGCGTGCTTAGCTTTATGCAGATAGATAGATAAGTTCATGTTTATGATGAAGGTATGAAGGAATGTTATTGGTGGCTAGAAGGTACATACTACATTCCTTATTAAGTTTTCAGCGCAAACATATGGAGTTATTACGTTCAGTCTATTTTTTCACTAAAGTTTTAAAAAACAAGCATACGAACAAGTACAAGAAATTGCTGTTCATGTGTTGTTTACAGTCAGGCTCTTGTGCGTTTTGGATTTTAAGAAGTGACACGTAAGCAGTAGTTGTAGAAGTTGTACGTAATACCTTTATAAATAGGTTGGTACAATGTGTATGCGTTGAAAAAGTGATTCTAATAGAAAATTCTCTCTCTGGCCAGTTTCTTTAACTTGTAGGTACTAAGTAGGTATTTATTTTTTTATATAGGCGAAGGCCAGTAAATCATGTGTGAAACAACCTTATTCGTAAGAATAATATTTTAAAAACATATAATACAAAGTTACCAAGATATTACTTCTTGATAGACTCTTTAAAATAGATTATTGATTAAATATATCATTTAAATGTGTACCAAATGCATTAATTTGGATGAAAGATAGGAATGTAATTACAATTTTGCCAAAATAATGCGCTGTTTCGGGCTCATGCACAGTTAAAATAATTTAAAAAATAATATTTTAAGATTCAAAATTTTACCTGAAAAATAAGTTTGTCTTCAAAAATTTAAATGCCATTTTATAAATAAAAAAACCGTTGATTTTTCAAATTTTTATTTTGAAAATCGTTAGAGCGGTTTTTTTTTAAATTAATTTTTTATATATAAAATTTTCCAATTTTGTTCTAAAAATATTTTTGGAATGCAGTTGTTTAGTGATTGTAAATATACGTCTTACATTTGAGTTTCCTAAAAAATTGTTGACCCGTTTTTGAGATATAGAGTTTTGAAAAATAAAAATTCAATATTTTTTAAAAAATCCAAACAATTAAAAATTGCATTTTTGTTAATCAAATATCGTTAAGGCAATATAGGAGCTTATTGAGAAAAAAAATTATTTAAATCAGTTCATAAGTTGCTGAGAAAATTAAAAAACAAAATAACGGTTCTATGAGTGGTACCTTTCCTGAGCAATACAAAAATATGGTTTTCTTATAAAAAGAAGCCAAGTTAAAAAATAAAATTTTAGAGAAAATTTAAAAAAAATCTATCGGTTTGTTTTTGAGAAAATTTTAATTTTCGGTTTTTGACCAAAAAAATTGTATGGGGGCCACTGTTAGTTTTGATCTTAAAAAAAAAATGAAAAAAACGCCTAACGCGAATCTGCCCAAAACCTTAACTTCCAAGTTTGGACTCCATCGACCCAACGGTTTAGGCTGTAGGAGCGTGGACAGACAGACAAAACCGACCGGACGGAATCGCGGGACCCACTTTTTTCGACTTCTCTACCATCGTAATATCATGTTTGATTAAAATCTCGAGTTCGAAATTTTGCACGAATGCAAAACTTGCCATATAGTTCCTATATGTCGCAAGTAAAAATGTAATTGATAAAAACTAAAACGTTTCTGAAATTGATAAATCTTAAATTTTCATATACAGTGGTGGTTATATAAATAGCACACATTATTGGTAATTTTGATCATATATTAAATTCAAGTGAAAGGAGCATTTTAGGTTTATGTACATAAAGTTTTTATTGCTTAAATTAAATTTCATATATTTCTAACCATAAGTTTCTTAGTTTCAGTTATTTCTGTAAGAAAATAGAGATAAGAACCACAGTTAGTAAACTTTTGTCATTATAGCTTGGACATTTAAATAGCACATGTGCTATAAAATTGAATATACCTTTTGATTTCTTCATTTTACTTAATATTTAGTTGGGAAACCCTTGCTGTCAATCGCGACTTGGCATATTCTTGGCAGACTTTCCACCAATTTTCTATTGGGGTTAAATACCAAGCATTTTTAATATTTTCCACAGTTCCTCAAAATTTTTGGGATTATGACCTTCCAATTGGCGTTCAATGTCATTCCACAGATTCTCAATCTGGTTGAGGTCGGGAGACTGAGCCGGCCACTTTAAAACACCAACACAATTATCCTCTAAACATGATTTTACTAACCGAGAAGTATGCTTCGGATCATTATCGTGCATAAAACGCCATGTTAAAG